>NC_135834.1:5858395-6010941 GCF_964213995.1 Mustelus asterias | reverse complement strand
TCCCTTTGACGATATATTGGCACGTAATATATTTTACCCCACATTCACACCTGCAGGAAACAACTTTAAACTTTTAATCACTTTGGATATGCCCGTGATGGAAACAAAACGGCAGCATAATTCATATCGCCTCTTTAATGCTAATTCTTTACTGCTGCGTATTAATTAATAATTAATTTACTTCCTTAAAACTGATTGCAAATTGTGCTACATATGAACATATGAAATAGGAGCGGGATCGGAGGCCATTCAGCCCCTCAAGCCTGCTCTGCCATTCAAAAGAATCTCGAATACAAGGGCAGGGATGTACTTCTGAGTCTGTATAAGGCTCTGGTCAGGCCCCTTTGGAGTATTGTGAGCAATTTTGGGCCCCATATCTAAGGAAGGATGTGCTGGCCTTGGAAAGGGTCCAGAGGAGGTTCACAAGAATGATCCCTGGAATGAAGAGCTTGTCGTATGAGGAACGGTTGAGGACTCTGGGTCTGTACTCATTGGAGTTTAGAAGGATGAAGGGGGATCTTATTGAAACTTACAGGATACTGCGAGGCCTGGATAGAGTGGACGTGGAGAGGATGTTTCCACTAGTGGGAAAAACTAGAACCAGAGGGCACAACCTCAGGCTAAAGGGACGATCCTTTAAAACAGAGATGAGGAGGAATTTCTTCAGCCAGAGAGTGGTGAATCTGTGGAACTCTTTGCCGCAGAAGGCTGTGGAGGCCGGGTCATTGAGTGTCTTTAAGACAGAGATAGATAGGTTCTTAAGGGAATCAGGGGTTATGGGGAAAAGGCAGGAGAATGGGGATGAGAAAAATATCAGCCATGATTGAATGGTGGAGCAGACTCGATGGGTCGAGTGGCCTAATTCTGCTCCTATGTCTTATGGTCTTATGGTCTAAGATTGTGGCTGATCTGTTTGTGTCCCGAATCCCATGTTCCCATCAACCCCCAATAATCTTTCACCCTTTTGTCCAACAGGAATCTATCTGCCTCCACTTACAAATATTCTTTAACCCCGCCTCCAACGTCTTCTGAGGCAGAGAGTTCCAAAGTGGCACAACCCCCTGAGAGAAAAATTCTCCCCATTTCCGTACGAAATCCCCTAATTTTAAATCAGTTCTGGACTCCCCCACAAGAGGAAACATCCTTCCCTCGTCCACCTTGTCAAGACCGTTCAGGATCTTAGATACTTCAATCTAGTCACCACCCCCACGTCCCCCCCCCCCTGCCCCCCCCCCCTGCCCCCCCCCCCCCCCCCCCCGCCCCGCCACACTCTTCTAAACTCCAGTGGAAACAAGCCCAGTCTGTCCAACCTGTCCTCAGAAGACAACCTGCTCATTCCCAGGAATCGATCCTCCTGTGAACCACCTCCAACACATTTACATCCTTCCTTAAATCTGGAAACCAAAACGGCACACGGTATTCGAGATGTGGGGCGGAATTTACCGTCCCGCCCACTCCGGGAATCGTAGCGGGTGGGAGGGATGGACCATGGAAAGGTCCGTTGACCTCGGGCGGGATTGTCCGGTTTCGGGGCGAGCGAAGCTGTAACAATCCCGTCCGGGATCCCAATGTCCTGTATGACTGAAGCACAACATCCTTACTTTTACGAAAACAGAAATTGCTGGAAAACCCCAGCAGGAAGTGGGCGGCACGGTAGCACAGTGGTTAGCACTGTTGCCTCACAGCGCCAGGGTCCCGTGTTCGATTCCCGGCTCGGGTCACAGTCTGTGTGGAGTCTGCACGTTCTCCTCGTCTCTGCGTGGGTTTTCCCCGGGTGCTCCGGTTTCCTCCCACAGTCCAAACATGTGCAGGTTAGGTGGATTGGCCGTGCTAAATTGTCCCTTAGTGTCCAAAGATGTGCAGGTTAGGTGGATTGGCCATGCTAAATTGTCCCTTAGTGTCCAAAGATGTGCAGGTTAGGTGGATTGGCCATGCTAAATTGTCCCTTAGTGTCCAAAGATGTGCAGGTTATGTGGATTGGCCATGCTAAATTGTCCCTTAGTGTCCAAAGATGTGCAGGTTCGGTGGATTGGCCATGCTAAATTGTCCCTTAGTGTCCAAAGATGTGCAGGTTAGGGGGATTGGCCATGCTAAATTGTCCCTTAGTGTACAAAGATGTGCAGGTTAGGTGGATTGGCCATGCTAAATTGTCGCTTAGTGTACAAAGATGTGCAGGTTAGGTGGATTGGCCATGCTAAATTGTCCCTTAGTGTCCAAAGATGTGCAGGTTAGTGGGATTGGCCATGCTAAATTGTCCCTTAGTGTACAAAGATGTGCAGGTTAGGGGGATTGGCCATGCTAAATTGTCCCTTAGTGTCCAAAGGTGTGCAGGTTAGTGGGATTGGCCATGCTAAATTGTCCCTTAGTGTCCAAAGATGTGCAGGTTAGGTGGATTGGCCATGCTAAATTGTCCCTTAGTGTCCAAAGATGTGCAGGTTAGGGGGATTGGCCATGCTAAATTGTCCCTTAGTGTCCAAAGATGTGCAGGTTAGTGGGATTGGCCATGCTAAATTGTCCCTTAGTGTACAAAGATGTGCAGGTTAGGTGGATTGGCCATGCTAAATTGACCCTAGTATCAGGGGGATTAGCAGGGTAAGTGTGCGAGGTTACGGGAATGGGAATTGTGGTCGGTCCAGGCCTCCTTTTGTACTGTAGGAATTCTAGGTCTGACAGCATCTGTGGAGAGTGAATAGAGCCAACGTTTCGAGTCTTGATGACCCTTCGTCAGAGCTAGGCCTTACTTTTATATCCAATTCCTCTTGTGATAATAGATAAAACTATCAAAAATTCATCTTAAACAATATATCACAAAATATATGGGCTAAACAGAAGTCTAGAAATCTGAATGGCATTCTGTTAAAATTTTGTGAAGGATACTCCCATATTTTTACTGCAATTGTGTACAGCGTTGGTGAGGCAACACCTGCAGTATTGTGTGCAGTTTTGGTGTCCTTATCTGAGGAAGGATGTCCTTGCTATAGAGGGAGTGCAGCGAAGGTTTACCAGGCTGATTCCTAGGATGGCAGGTCTGTCATATGAGGAGAGTCTAAGTCGGTTAGGATTATATTCACTGGAGTTTAGAAGAGTGAGAGGGGATCTCATAGAAACTTATAAAATTCTAACAGGATTAGACAGGGTAGATTCAGAAAGAATGTTCCCGATGGTGGGGGGAGTCCAGAACTAGGGGTCATAGTTTGAGGATAAGGGGTAAAATTATAAAATTCTAACAGGATTAGACAGGGTAGATTCAGAAAGAATGTTCCCAATGGTGGGGGAGTCCAGAACTAGGGGTCATAGTTTGAGGATAAGGGGGTAAACCTTTTAGGACTGAGGTGAGGAGAAATTTCTTCACCCAGAGGGTGGTGAATGTGTGGAATTCACTCCCACAGAAAGTAGTTGAGGCCAAAACGTTGTGTGATTTCAAGAAGAAATTAGATATCGCTCTTGGGGCTAAAGTGATCGAGGGATATGGGGGGAAGGGGGGGGATCAGGATATTGAATTCGATGATCAGCCATGATCATAATGAATGGCGGAGGAGGATCGAAGGGCCTATTCCTGCTTCTAGCTTCTGTGTTTCTCTGTCTGCACAGTTTGCTTAGCTTGAAGTTGAATAAGGATTTTGGAAACAGCCTATATGTTAAAAAAATCATGCATATATATTCTATCTATATAAAGAGAGACTTGCCTTTTTATAGAGCCTTTCATAACCTCAGGATAACCCAAAGCACTTTACAGCCAATGAAGTACTTGGCGTTGTAATGCAGGCAATGTGGCATTCAATTTGTGGCACAGCAAGCTCCCGCAAACAACAATGTGATCGTGACTGGATAAGACATTAGTCGAAGGTAGAACGTTGGCCAGGACATCAAGGAAAACTGCACCACTCTCCTTGGAAATAGTGGAATGGGGTAATTTAACATGGCCAATCCACCTAACCTGCACACCTTTGGACACTAAGGGGCAATTTAGCAGGGCCAATCCACCTAACCTGCACACCTTTGGACACTAAGGGGCAATTTAGCAGGGCCAATCCACCTAACCTGCACATCTTTGGACACTAAGGGGCAATTTAGCATGGCCAATCCAGCTAACCGGCACATCTTTGGACACTAAGGGACAATTTAGCATGGCCAATCCACCTGACCTACACATCTTTAAACACTAAGAGTCAATTTAGCATGGCCAATCCACCTAACCTACACATCTTTGGACTGTGGGATGAAACCGGAGCACCCGGAGGAAACCCACGCAGACACGGGGGGAGAATGTGCAGACTCCGCACAGACTGTGACCCAAGCTGGGAATCGAACCCGGGCCCCGACGCTGTGAGGCAGCAGTGCTAACCACTGTGCCAATCGCTGTGTCACCGTGCCGCCCCCTATGAGGACAGGTTGAATAGACAAAACTTGTATTTTCTCGTGTATCGAAGATTAAGGGCTAGTCCGATTGAGGTGTTTGAGATGATTAAAGGATTCACTGGGATAGGTAGAAGCAAACTATTTCCTCTTGGAACAAGGGGCAGTTAAGATTAAAATTGGGAGTTAGGCTATTCGCGGGTGATGTCAGGCGGAATGTTTTTACACCTGAGTGGTGGAACCCCCTGACGCTGTAGGTTTTTATTGGGCAAGGGGGTGAATGGTTACAGAACCAATGCGGGTCGCTGGAGTTAAGATACAGGTCCGCTCTGGATGGTGGAATAGCTAGGCCAGAGGAGACAAAATGGCCTCCTCCTGTCCCTAAGTTCTGGAAAGCTTGTCACTCCTTTTGGGTGTTTGGTGAGCTTTTCTAGTACGACGACAGTCCGAATTCTTGCAGGTTTTTAAACGTACTGTTGTGTAACAGATTGTGTGTGGAGGAAGAGTGGGTGGGGGAATTCTCCTGCCCCTGGTTCTTGGTGGAAACACAAGTTAGTCACGAGTGAGTCACGAGCAAGTTATAAAGGTCTCGCTTAGAAATGGAATCACCTTGGTATTCCCCTGGTCCCCAGTGCATTGACAATCTGCGCCACAAGTTAAGAAAAGATACTTCAAGCAGTCACTAATCACTTGCACTACTGTTAAATGTGTTCAAAGTAGCGTATTCCTTTGCAAACATTATTTTCATTATGGACAGCTTAGAAGATGGTATTTAAGGTGGTTTTGCCCTGAATATGGGAGACAGGGATCAGTTAAAGCATAAGGTACAACCAATTCCATTTCAGTTTAAAGTTTATTTATTAGTGTCACAAGTGGGCTTACATTAACACTGCAATGAAGTTACTGTGAAAATCCACTAGTCGCCGCACTCCTGTTCGGGTACACTGAGGGAGAATTTAGCACGGCCAATGCACCTAACCTGCACATCTTTCAGACTGTGGGAGGAAACCGGAGCACCCGGAGGAAACCCACGCCGACACGGGGAGAATGTGCAGACTCCGCGCAGACAGTGACCCAAGCCGGGAATCGAACCCGGGTCCGTGGCGCTGTGACGCAGCAGTGCCAACCACTGTGCCACCATGCCGCCCATTTTTAAACAGTAAAAAGGGAGCTGGTCCAAAGTAGGAGAAGGTGCTATAGTCCCTGATAGTCCCAGTCTGGCAATGTGGCACTGCCCACTGGGCACCCTGGCACCAAGGAGGCGGGGCCGGATGGGGAGGGTGAGGGAGAGTTAAGGCAGGAACTTTGCATCGGGGGGGTGGCGATCAGTGGGGGCGGGGAGTGGCGATTGGCGGTGGGGGTGCATTGTGGCGTGTTGACAGATCTCCCATATACTGTGTCCACTTGTACACAGTACATGGGAGTTCAGGGCGCATGCCTAACGGTCTGTAGCCGGCTACCCCGGCAAGCTTATGCTCCACCCACCATCGGGAACATTCTTTCTGAATCTACCCTATCTAACCCTGTTAGAATTTTATAAGTTTACCCGTTATCCTCAAACTATGACCCCCTAGTTCTGGATTCCCCCACCATCGGGAACATTCTTTCTGAATCTACTTTGTCTAATCCTGTTAGAATTTTATAAGTTTTTGTGAGATCCCCCCTCACTCTTCTAAACTCCAGTGAATATAATCCTAACCGACTTAGTCTCTCCTCATATGACAGACCTGCCATCCCAGGAATCAGCCTGGTAAACCTTCGCTGTGCTCCCTCTATAGCAAGGACATCCTTCCTCAGATAAGGACACCAAAACTGCACACAATACTCCAGGTGCGGCCTCACCAACACCCTGTACAATTGCAGCAAAACATCCCTATCCCTGTACTCAAATCCTCTCGCTATGAAGGCCAACATACCATTTGCCTTCTTTACTGCCTGCTGTACCTGCGCGCTTACTTTCAGCGACTGATGCACGAGGACTCCAAGGTCTCGTTGAGTATCCACCTCTCTCAATTTACACCCATTCAGGCAATAATCTGTCTTCCTATTATTGCTACCGAAGTGGATAACCTCACATTTATCCACATTATACTGCATCTGCCATGCAGATACCCACACACTCAGCCTGTCCAAATCACGCTGAAGCATCTCTGCATCCTCCTCACAGCTCACCCTCCCACCCAACTTTGTGTCATCTGCAAATTTGGAGATAATACATTCAGTTCCCTCTTCCAAACCATTAATATATAATGTCAACAGCTGGGGTCCTAGCACATATCCCACAAGTCACTGACTGCCAGTCAGAAAAATACCCATTTATGCCAACTCTTTGCTGGTCCGTGTCCCACCTGCCATGATTCCCATTGTTTTTCCAGAAGGAACTCTTCAAAATGCAGCTAATGAAACAACAACAAAACTTACTCCAACTTATAAATCAAAGAAAGGGTTTAATAAAGAAACATTATTATTCTAAACTTGGGGCCTCACCCTGGGCCACTCCAAACTTCCCACAATTCTACATAGTTCCTTATTTATAGCGAATCAGCTGACTATTACATCACTCTGTGATTGGTTCCATGTTTTACTGGGTCAGCTGACCCTGACATCTTGTTCCCATTGGTCACATTACATCCAATACAAATTTGTCACTGGGAAAATTCTGCCCTCGATGTCTTGCAGTCTTAACCGATAGATTTTGAGAAGGGGCCTTGTATTCAAGAATGTTCCACCACCCTCAATGGATGAGTCACAATTGAGGGCGAAAGCTTTTTTCCTTAAGTTGCTCGTCAGAGGAGAAAAAAGTGTTTGAAAGAATCTGTTTGGAAGGCTTCCTTCACACCCAGGAGATATTTCTTCCCACCACCTTATCTTGTGGGCTTGCTAGGTGTCTCCTCTGTGCCCCGCTCTCTCAGTTCTTGCCTCAGCCAATGCCACACCAATAAAGGATGGCTGCGATTGTGCATTGGACCACACTGGTATGCTCGCTCCCAGAGAGCTACTGAGAAGGCACACACAGCATTAGCCTTGGGGCTCATTCCAAATTATTTTATACTTCGCAGATATGAATGAACCATTGAAAAGAAAGCCTGAGTGCAGTTTTTAAATACAAATAAACTCCATTTTCCATTATAGCCCACTGGAAAGACAAACCCCTCTCCCAAGCAAAAAACAATGAGGACTACTATTCCTTGGTGTTTTTTTTTAAACTAGATACTTGATATAGCTTGTACACAGAGCACCACTGTGTCACAACCTGAGAATTTCCAGAATATAAACCCAAAATCTTATTTTCAACACTCTCCTGTGTCTAGTGATGTGGAGACACTCATCATTCAAGTCAGCCTCCAGTGTGGCACGGTGGCACAGTGGTTAGCGCTGCTGCCTCACAGCGCCAGGGACCCGGGTTCGATTCCCGGCTTGGGTCACTGTCTGCACGTTCTCCCGATCTCTGTGTGGGTTTCCTCTGGGTGCTCCGGTTTCCACCCACAGTCCAAAAGCGGCGCTGGTTAGGTGGATTGGCCACGCTAAATTGCCTCTTAGTGTCCAAAGATGTGCAGGTTAGGTGGATTGACCATGCTAAATCGTCCTTTAGTGTCCAAAGATGTGCAGGTTAGGTGGATTGACCATGCTAAATTGCCTCTTAGTGTCCAAAGATGTGCAGGTTAGGTGGATTGGCCATGCTAAATTGTCCCTTAGTGCCCAAAGATGTGCAGGTTAGGTGGATTGGCCATGCTAAATTGCCCATTAGTGCCCAAAGATGTGCAGGTTAGGTGGATTGGCCATGCTAAATTGCCCCTCAGTGTCCAAAGATGTGCAGATTAGGTGGATTGGCCATGCTAAACTGTCCCTTAGTGTCCAAAGATGTGCAGGTTAGGTGGATTGGCCATGCTAAATTGCCCCTCAGTGCCCAAAGATGTGCAGGCGAGGTGGATTGGCCATGCTAAATTGCCCCTTAGTGTCCAAAGATGTGCAGGTTAGGTGGATTGGCCATGCTAAACTGTCCCTTAGTGTCCAAAGATGTGCAGGTTAGGTGGATTGGCCATGCTAAACTGTCCCTTAGTGTCCAAAGATGTGCAGGTTAGGTGGATTGGCCATGCTAAATTGCCCCTCAGTGCCCAAAGATGTGCAGGCGAGGTGGATTGGCCATGCTAAATTGCCCCTTAGTGTCCAAAGATGTGCAGGTTAGGTGGATTGGCCATGCTAAACTGTCCCTTAGTGTCCAAAGATGTGCAGGTTAGGTGGATTGGCCATGCTAAACTGTCCCTTAGTGTCCAAAGATGTGCAGGTTAGGTGGATTGGCCATGTTAAACTGTCCCTTAGTGTCCAAAGATGTGCAGGTTAGGTGGATTGGCCATGCTAAATTGCCCCTCAGTGCCCAAAGATGTGCAGGCGAGGTGGATTGGCCATGCTAAATTGCCCCTTAGTGTCCAAAGATGTGCAGGTTAGGTGGATTGGCCATGCTAAACTGTCCCTTAGTGTCCAAAGATGTGCAGGTTAGGTGGATTGGCCATGCTAAATTGCCCCTCAGTGCCCAAAGATGTGCAGGCGAGGTGGATTGGCCATGCTAAATTGCCCCTTAGTGTCCAAAGATGTGCAGGTTAGGTGGATTGGCCATGCTAAACTGTCCCTTAGTGTCCAAAGATGTGCAGGTTAGGTGGATTGGCCATGCTAAACTGTCCCTTAGTGTCCAAAGATGTGCAGGTTAGGTGGATTGGCCATGCTAAATTGCCCCTCAGTGCCCAAAGATGTGCAGGCGAGGTGGATTGGCCATGCTAAATTGCCCCTTAGTGTCCAAAGATGTGCAGGTTAGGTGGATTGGCCATGCTAAATTGCCCCTTAGTGTACGTGAATAGGCGCTGGAGTGTGGCAACTAGGGGATAATCACAGTAACTTCATTGGAGTGTTAATGTAAGCCTACTTGTGACACTAATAAACAAACTTTTAAAGAGGGGAACTTGCATGGCTTATTTAGTTATGGATCGTATCTCTGTTTGTTGGATTCTAAAGTGCGCGACTTGCATCCATATTTGCCAAGGTAGTGAACGCACTTTGTGGCTCTGTCAAGTACTTTGAAAGGGGCTGGATAAATACAAGTCTTTCCTTTCATTTGTTGGGGTTTTCAATGAATTGGCATCAATAGCAAAATAAACTCCTCCCTTGATCCCACACTCTGCCCCACACCTGAGCGACTAAACTTTAAACTTTATGAAGAATTGCTAACTGTAGGCAGTGATCTGATCCGAAAGATGCAATTCAACACTGCACACTATAAAATATGTGCATCTGACAATCAGATAGTCTTAGAGCAGAGACAAAGGCTATTCGGTCCATTGTTCCTGTACTTGCTCCTTGACAGAACCAAGCCAATTCATTCATTCCTCCAGTGTACACATCTCCAGTTTCCTCTTGAAAGTTTGCCATTCGCAGTTACCCTGGCAATCTGGGGAGGCGGAGGCGATGGCATAGTGGTATTGTGGCTGGACTAGTAATCCCGAGACCCAGGGTAATGCTCTGGGGACCTGGGTTCGAATCCCACCACGGCAGATGGTGAAATTTGAATTCAATCAAAATCTGGAATTCAAAGTCTAATGAAACCATTGTTGATTATCATAAAAACCCATCTGGCTCACTAATGTCCTTACCTGTTCTGACCTACACGTGTCTCCAGGCCCACAATAATCTGGTTGACGCCTAACTGCCCCTCTGAAATGACTAACAAGCCATTCAGTCCAAGGGATTCTCTTAAGGTTAACTTGCAGTTGAGTTGGTAGTGAGGAACGCAAATGAAATGTTAGCATTCATTTCAAGTGGACTAGAACACCAAAGCAGGGATGTACTTCTGAGGCTGTATAAGGCTCTGGTCAGACCACATTTGGAGTATTGTGAGCAGTTTTGGGCCCCGTATCTAAGGAAGGATGAGCTGGCCCTGGAGAGGGTCCAGAGGAGGTTCACGAGAACGATCCCGGGAATGGAAGGCTTGACGTACACAGAGCGTTTGAGGACTCTGGGTCTGTACTTGGAGTTTAGAAGGATGAGGGGGATCGCATTGAAACTTCGAGAATCCTGAAAGGCCTGGATAGAGTGGACGTGGGGAAGATGTTTCCATTAGTTGGAGAGACGAGAACTCGAGGGCACAGCCTCAGAGTAAAGGGACGACCCTTTAGTACCGAAATGAGGAGGAATTTCTTCAGCCAGAGGGTGGTGAATCTGTGGAATTCATTACCACAGAGAAGGCCAGAGTGTAATTCAGACAGAGAGGTTCTTGATTGGTGAGGGGGGCCAAAGGAAATGGGGAAAAGATGGGAGAATGGGGTTGAGAAACTTATCAGCCATGGCGGAGCAGACTCGATGGGCTGAATGGCCTCATTCTGCTCCTATATCTTATGGTCTAATGGATGGGCAATAAATGCCCACATCTTTGAAGCAGTATTTATAAAAAATCAAGTGTGAGTGGAATGCTTCTCGAAATGCCTGCCGTCAATCTCTTTGGTAAAGCAATTAAACTAAACCAAATCAACTGAGGGACAAATAAACATTCTGTCAATCTTTTTGGCAAAACACTTAAATGAAATGAAATTAACTGAGGGACAAATCAAAAGGAGCACTCCCCAAAAAGAAGGCAAGCGTCCAAAACAAAAGACAAAGCAGAAATGAAACTTAAAGCATCAGATTAAAATGTGATTAAAGGGGTTGATAACGCACACCAGTCCCTGCGGTGCCCAGCGGGCACGGAAGGCCTCAACAGTGCCCTCGGACACCGCATGCTCTCTCTCGAATTCCAGGGATATTAGGATGGCATCTTGATTGCCTCCACGGGCTCTGTCGTGTTACCTCAGCACAACTAGTTTTCTCCTGTATTAAATTTAGCGGGGAGTTGATGGGTACTGTCACCAGACTAGCAATCCAGAGACCTAGGCAAACCTCTGGGGACAAGGGTTCAAATCTCACCATGGGCAGCGAGTGGAATTTAAATTCAATTTTTTTAAAAATTCAGATTTAAAAACTCAGTGACCATGAGACTATCGATGATTGTTGTTAAGAACCCAGCTGGTTCACTGGGGCGGGCATGGTGGCACACTGGTTATCACTGCTGCCTCACAGCGCCAGGGACCCGGGTTCAATTCCCGGCCTCGGGTCACTGTCTGTGCGGAGTCTACACGTTCGCCTCGTGTCTGCGTGGGTTTCCTCCGGGTGCTCCAGTTTCTTCCCACAGTCTGAAAGACGTGCAGGTTAGGTGGATTGGCCGTGCTAAATTTTCCCTCAGTGTACCCGAACAGGAGTGTGGCGACAAGGGGATTTTCACAGTAACTTCATTGCGGTGTTAATGTAAGCCTACTTGTGACTAAGAAAGAAACTTTAATGTCCTTCAGGGAAGGAAATCTGCCGTCCTTACCTGGTCTGGCCTACATGTGACTCCAGAGTCACAGCAACGTGGTTGACAATGAAATGACCTAGAAATGGACAATTAGGGATGGGCACTAATTGCTGGTCTTGCCAGCGATGCCCACATCCCAGGAAAGAACAAAGCTTGCTGCAGTTGGTGCCCTGAAAAATGACGGGAGGTTTCAAATCACAAGACAAGTTCGGGCCTCGCAATATCTTAACAAAGAATACAGTAGTGTTTCTGTCCCCTTGTTCCGTCAACTTTCAGAAGGTTATGGAGCGGGCCACAGTGAGGTAAATGATACGGGTAAAGTCAAAGCTGAGATGGCCGTGGCTGTGTATGAAAAACCTGAGTGGCAAAGGGAACATAGCTCCAAAAGCCAGCAGATAGGAGAGTGTGAGTACAATGGCTGGCTGCAAGGACAGACCGGTTGTGTCAGCAAATCAACTCATTCTTCCTACTCCGAGCTGTGACCTTATCAAATGCACTCCTACAAAGTACATGGTGCGTGGAACCGATTGCAAGGAAGACACTTTTATACAAATGACCAACCTCCAAGTAAATTTGCTTAGAAACTGTCATAGCGCATACAAAGATTCATAGAATCCCTACTGTGCAGAAGGAGGCCGTTCGGCCCATCGAGCCTGCACCAACAACAATCCCAGCCATACACTATCCGCACAACCCCACGTATTTACCCTGCTAATCCCTCCTGACACTAAGGAACAATTTAGCACGGCCAATCCACCTAATCTGCACATCTTTGGACACTAAGGGGCAACTTAGCATGGCCAATCCACCTAACCTGCTCATCTTTGGATACTAAGGGGCAACTTAGCATGGCCAATCCACCTAATCTGCACATCTTTGGACACTAAGGGGCAATTTAGCAAGGCCAATCCACCTAATCTACACATCTTTGGACACTAAGGGGCAATTTAGCATGGCCAATCCACCTAATCTGCACATCTTTGGACACGAAGGGACAATTTAGCATGGCCAATCCACCTAACCTACACATTTTTGGACTGTGGGAGAAAACCGGAGCACCCGGATGAAACCCGGAGGAGGGGACTGAGTGTAGGGTAACAAAGTTTGCAGACGACACAAAGATAAGTGGAAAAGTGAATCGTGTGGAGGGCGTAGAAGGTCTGCAGAGAGATTTGGACAGGCTGAGTGAGTGGGCGAGGATCTGGCAGATGGAGTATAACGTTAACAAATGCGAGGTTATTCACTTTGGAAGAAATAATAGCAAATTGGATTATTATCTAAATGGAAAGAAATTACAACATGCTGCTGTGCAGAGGGACCTGGGCGTCCTTGTGCATGAAACGCAAAAACCCAGTCTGCAGGTACAACGGGTGATCAAGAAGGCAAATGGGATGTTGGCCTATATCGCAAGGGGGATAGAATATAAAAGCAGAGATGTCTTGCTGCATCTGTACAGGGCATTGGTGAGGCCGCAGCTGGAATACTGTGTGCAGTATTGGTCCCCTTATTTGCGGAAGGGTATATTGGCCTTGGAGGGAGTGCAGAGAAGGTTCACCAGGTTGATACCAGAGATGAGGGGTGTTGATTATGAGGAGAGACTGAGCAGATTGGGTTTGTATTCGTTGGAATTTAGAAGGCTGAGGGGGGATCTTATAGAGACCTATAAGATAATGAAGGGGCTGGATAGGGTAGAGATGGAGAGATTCTTTCCACTTAGAAAGGAAACTAGAACTAGAGGGCACAGCCTCAAAATAAAGGGGGGTCAGTTTAGGATAGAGTTGAGGAGGAACTTCTTCTCTCAGAGGGTGGTGAATCTCTGGAATTCTTTGCCCACTGAAGTGGTGGAGGCTACCTCGTTGAATATGTTTAAATCACGGATAGATGGATTTCTGATCGGTAAGGGAATTAGGGGTTATGGGGATCAGGCGGGTAAGTGGAACTGATCCACTTCAGATCAGCCATGATCTTATTGAATGGCGGGGCAGGCTCGAGGGGCTAGATGGCCTACTCCTGCTCCTATTTCTTATGTTCTTATGTTCTTAACCCACGCAGACACGGGGAGAACGTGCAGGCTCCGCACATACAGTGACCCGAGGCCGGAATTGAACCTGGGTCCCTGGAACTGTGAGGCAGCAGTGCTAACTGTGTCTACTGTGCCGCCCAGATGAATCGCTGTAACCTGTGGAATGACAGTGATCTCACTGAAAGAAAGAGTTGCCTTCCTGAAGCAACACTTCACACTCCTGAGGGATACCCCAGAGCATTCTCCAGTCAATTAAGTCTTTGTGAAGCACTGTTGTAACGTAAGAAATATAAGGGGGTGGGTGCAAGTTAGTCTCAGCAAGATCCCACAAACAGCAGTGTGATAATGCTCAGATCATCCATTTTCAGATTGAGGGCTAAATATTGACCAGGACACTGGGAGGAATCGCTTTGAAATAGTGTCATGTGTTCCCTCTGCATCCAAAAGAGGGGCAAATGGTTCCGTGTCTGCTGTTGGTGTCCCCTTGGTGCTGAGTTGGAGTGCCAACCCCGACTTTTCTGGTGAAATGGGATTTGAATCCAATCTGTTCTGATCTCCAGCTAAGAGCCACTGGGTCACACAGCGACTTTGGGTGACAATGTGAAACAGCGAGAGAAATAAAACAGGTCACGCCAACTGAAATGAAAACTGGAAGGAAGTTGCGATCATCCAGTTTTACCTCATCCCAAATTATGCCCCCTCAACCCATTGCTAAGGTTACATAGGTGCATAGGGGCAGAAATTGGCCCTTCGAGCCTGCTCCGCCATTCAATCAGATCATGGCTGATCTCTCCCTGGTCTCAAATCCACTATGTTACCCATAGAACCATAGAAAATTACAGCTCAGAAACAGGCCTTTTGGCCCTTCTTGTCTGTGCCGAACCATTTTTTGCCTAGTCCCACTGACCTGCACTTGGGCCATATCCCTCCACAACCCTCTCATCCATGAACCCGTCCAAGTTTTTCTTAAATGTTAAAAGTGACCCCGCATTTCCCACTTTATCCGGCAGCTCATTCCACACTCCCACCACTCTCTGCGTGAAGAAGCCCCCCCTAATATTCCCTTTAAACTTTTCTCCTTTCACCCTTAACCCATGCCCTCTGGTTTTTTTCTCCCCTCAGATACCCATATCCCCTTATCCCTTTTTCTATTAGAAATATATCTATCTCCCTCTTGAAACCAGTTAATGATTCAGATTCCACCGCGCTATGGGGCAGCGAGTTCCACAAATTCACCCCCCTCTGCGAGAAGTAGTTCCTCCTCATCTCAGTTTCAAATCTATCGCCTCTCGACCTATACCTGTGACCTCGTGTTCGAGATTGCCCCACAAGAGGAAACATTTGGTCCACATTTACTTTATCAATCCCATATCCCTCGATCAGATCCCCTCTCGTCCTTCTAAACTCCAGCGAGTACAAACCCAAACTGTTTAATCTCTCCTCATACGTCAACCCTTTCATCCCCGGAATCAATCTGGTGAACCTCCTCTGAACGGCCTCCAATCCCACCCACATCCTTCCTCAGATAAGGGGACCACAACTGGACACAATACTCCAGATGTGGCCTCACCAACACCCTGTACAATTGCAACAACACTTCTCTACTTTTATACTCCAGTCCCTTTGCAATAAATGCCAACATCCCATTTGCTATTTTAGTACATGCTGCACCTGCATACCGACTTTCTGAGATTCATGAACAAGGACACCCAGATCCTTCTGCCCCGGATGCAGGGTTCGAGTAAGTGATCAAATACCTTGAAGAAACCTTTGCATCCTTCGCAGGTTCGCACGCCGTAGTGTTGGCAGGAAGCGTTGTCTCCGCACACAGCACACTGGCCCTCGCTGGAAGGGGGATTGCGAACCAGGGGAGAGGGGATGGGATTGTCTATGACGATGGGACTGTCCAGGAGCCGTGGTCCACGGTCCATGGGGAGAACGGGGAAATTCATGGAGACTTGGTTGGCGGCATCGTAAGACAAGGTGTCGACCAGTTGGTGGACTATATTAGGTCCGTGGGAGCTTGAGTCAAACCTCATGTGGCAATGCGGCGCTGGTGACTCTGAAGGTACCTGTTTGAAGGAAAGGAAGGAAAGCTGGGGCACATTCTTCTGTTGATCGAATAGATGATCCACCTCACTGTACTGGAGTGAGTGATGGGGGAAGGAATTGTCCCAAATGGATACTTGCTGCATTTGAAAAGCAGGGGTCGAAGGAGATGGGATGGAACAAGATCCGTTGTAATATTGAGAAGATCCGCACTGGGGTAACACTTCTTCTAAGTGCATGTTGATCGAGGCCGGGTAGCAACCAAACATTTGAACGTCCTCCACTTTGAATGGAGACTGCTGGTTGGAAAGCATCAGCTGGTACAAGTAAGCGTCAAAGTCAGTGCTATTACTGTCAATGAAAGTGTTGAAGCTGGGCAGAGAGGTGGTGGCAGCGATCTCCGTGGTGGCCAGTTCCATTCCAAACTTGACAAACTCGGGAGTTAGAAAGTCGGCACTGTAGTCCTCATATGGTCCTGCGACCTGCGACAAGGTCCCATACTGTGCCTGAAGACAAGGCATCTCTGCAAAAGAAACATATGAAGACCTATTCAAGTTAGAGGGCATTTTTGGCATTCCTTCCTTCGCCTTTCATCGGGCACTGCTTACTCAAGACCAAACGTCCAAAGGGGAGGAGATTGGCCCAGTGGTATTAGCGCTAGGCTATCAACCCAGAAACTCAGCTAATAAGAACATAAGAACTAGGAGCAGGAGTAAGCCATCTGGCCCCTCGAGCCTGCTCCACCATTCAATAAGATCATGGTTGATCTTTTTGTGGACTCAGCTCCACTTACCCGCCCGCTCACCATAACCCTTAATTCCTTTACTGTTCAAAAATTTATCTATCCTTGCCTTAAAAACATTCAATGAAACATTCCAAAGATGTGCGGATCAGGTTGATTGGCCGTGCTAAAATTGCCCCTTAGTGTCCTGAGATGTGTAGGTTAGAGGGATTAGTGGGTAAATATGTAGGGATATGGGGCTAGGGCCTGGGTGGGATTGTGGTCGGTGCAGACCCGATGGGCCAAATGGCCTCTTTCTGCGCTGTAGGGTTTCTATGATTCAATGAGGTAGCCTCAACTGCTTCACTGGGCAGGGAATTCCACACATTCACAACCCTTTGGGTGAAGACGTTCCTCCTCAACTCAGCCCTAAATCTGCTCCCCCTTATTTTGAGGCGATGTCCCCTAGTTCTAGTTTCACCTCACCAATGTTCTGGGGGACCCAAGTTCCAATCCCGCCACGGCAGCTGGTGGAATTTGAATTCAATACCCAAAACCCTACCAAATCTGGAGCGGGCGAGGTTCCCAGATCTCTGTTGGCCTTGGGCAGGGTTTTACAATCTCGCCCGGGTGAGGCCGGAAAGTCCCACCCAATATCGGGAATTAAGAATCTACTGACGATCGTGAAACCATTATTGTAAAACCCATCTGGTTCGTTAATGTTTAAGTTTATTTATTAGTGTCACAAGTAGGCCAACATAACTAAAGGGATTTTCACGGGAACTTCATTGCGGTGTTAATGCAAGCCTACTTGTGACACGAATAAATAGACTTTAAAAACACTGCAATGAAGTTACTGTGAAAATCCCCTAGTCGCCACACTCCTGTTCGGGTGACATTGAGGGAGAATTTAGCACAGCCAATGCTCCTTAACCAGCTCATCTTTCGGACTGTGGGAGGAAACCGGAGCACCCGGAGGAAACCCATGCAGACACAGGGAGAACGTGCAAACTCCACACAGACAGTAACCCAAGCCGGGAATCGAACCCGGGTCCCTGGTGCTGTGAGGCAACAGTGCTAACCACTGTGCCATCCCAAAATGTATTCATTAGTGTCACCATGCCGCCCTAACACTGCAATGAAGCTACTGTGAAATTCCCCGAAGTCGCCACACTCCCGCGCCTGTTCGGGTACACTAAGGGACAATTTAGCATGGCCAATCCGCCTAACCAGCACGTCTTTCGGAATGTGGGAGGAAACCGGAGCGCCCGGAGGAAACCCACGCAGACACGGGGAGAACGTGCAGACTCCGCACAGACAGTGACCCAAGCCGGGAATCGAATCCGGGGTCCCTGGCGCCGTGAGGCAGCAGTGCTAATCACTGTGCCACCGTCCCTATGGGAAGGAAATCTGCCGTCCTTACGCGGTCTGGCCCACATATGACTCCAGAGCCACAGCAATGTGGTTGACTCTCAACTGCCCTCTGAACAAGGGCAACTAGGGATGGGCAATAAATGCTGGCCAGCCAGTGACACCCATGTCCCACAAATTATAGAATCATAGAATCCCTACAGTACAGAAGGAGGCCATTCAGCCCATCAAGTCTGCACCGACCACAATCCCACCCAGGCCTTATTCCCGTAACTCCCATATTTATCCTGCTAATCCCCCTGACACGAGGGTCAATTTAGCATGGCCAATCAACCTAACCCGCACACCTTTGGACTGTGGGAGGAAACCGGAGCACCCGGAGGAAACCCACGCAGACACGGGGAGAATGTGCAAACTCCACACAGACAGTGACCCAAGCCGGGAATCGAACCCAGGTCCCTGGCGCTGTGAGGCAGCAGTGCTAACTACTGTAACAATTTTATTTCACCTCCAAGGGCATCAATCAATCCTCCAAGATGGCCAAGCGTGTCACAGCTACTTGAGGTGTGATGACGGATTATTCAAAACTTGGCTAACTCTCAATGGAACTTTGCAGCCAGAGATAGCATCAAGCCAATGTGGCCAGATTTGAGAATCCAACGTGATTCTAAGCTCTGGTGATTATGGAGATATCTTTGACGCTGTTTCCAAAGGCTTGGGTTGGGTCTGCCAGGCCGAAGCTGGCCATTTTTGCTTGCGTTTGAGTCTGGGCCAAGACAATTGTTAAATAGGTGGTTGAACATTCCCGTACTGATCTGCAATGCTGTTTCGCTTTTTTTGTGTCGTGATTCAATTCATATATTGCGCATAGCTGCGAATAAATTTGAGTGTAACAGAAGATTGGACTGCAATCCAAGCAGTTGTGTTGGCCTCCTGACAGCAGACATTCTCAGCACACATAAGTAGCCATTTTTCATCACTGATATATATATCAGTGGTTAGCACTGCTGCCTCACAGCGCCAGGGACCCGGGTTCAATTCCGGCCTCGGATCACTGTCTGTGTGGAGTCTGCACGTTCTCCCCTGCGTCTGCGTGGGTTTCCTCCGGGTGCTCCGGCTTCCTCCCACAGTCCGAAAGACGTGCAGGTTAGGTCGATTGGCCGTGCTAAATTCTCCCTCAGTGTAGAGACTAGGGGATTTTCACAGTAACTTCATTGCAGTGTTAATGTAAGCCTCCTTGTGACACTAATAAATAAAATTAATTCTTTTCATATTTTATGGAACAAAATTGGAAAATGTATTCATCTTTTAACCCTCTCCACAACGATATACAATTGTCCCGTGCCAAACGGTTTGTTTTTGTAAAGAGAGCTTAAACGTAGGAACAGGAAGAGGCCACTCAGTCCCTCGGGTTGCTTCTGTCATTCCATTATATCATGCCTCATCTATATCTTAGCTCCATCGACCTGCCTTGGTTATGTAACCCTTAATGGCCTTGTCAGAGAGTGACCGTTTCGTCTCGGGTTTAAAGTTCTCAGAGAATCCGGACAGTGAAGAATGGGGACATTCAGCCCATCGAGCCTGCACCGACAGCAATCCCACCCTATCCCCATAACCCCATGTATTTACCCTGCTAATCCCCTGACACGAAGGGACAATTTAGCATGGCCAATCACCATAACTTGCACATCTTTAGACACTAAGGCACAATTTAGCATGGCCAATCCACTGAAACTACACACCTTGGACAATAAGGACAATTTAGCATGGCCAAGCCACCTAATCTGTACATCTTTGGGCACGAAGGGACAATTTAGCATGACCAATCCACCTAACCTGCACATCTTTGGACACCAAGGGACAATTTAGCATGGCCAATCCACATAACCTGCACATCTTTGGATACTAAGGGGCAATTTAGCATGGCCAATCCACCGAAACTATACATCTTTGGACACAAAGGGACAATTTAGCATGGCCAATCTACCTAACCAGCACATCTTTGGACACAAAGGAGCAATTTAGCATGGCCAAGCCACTTAATCTGTACATCTTTGGGCACTAAGGGACAATTTAGCATGGCCAATCCACCGAAACTGCATATCTTTGGTGACTAAGGAACAATTTAGCATGGCCAGTGGTGTTTTGCCAACGTTATGCTGGCAGCACGGAAGGGGCACCATGGAAACTCATCCTGTCTGACTAGATTCACTGCCGACAGATGGAGAAAGTCTAAAAACATCAGGGCATCTCCTGGTCTCTTGGTACGCAGGCGTTTACTGTTCTGTACGTGTCTGGCTTGCTTCATTTCCAAAAATAAACCTTGTTAGTTGACTTGAAATATGAACTTAGCTCACATGTGATGTGCTGGCAATACTGTCTTCTGGACTGGCTTGGAGTGAAGTGCATTGAGCATCAGTGAGCTAGGATTACTTGAACAGGGTATAAGAGGGGCAGGAAAGATTGAAGCTGCACCATCCAGATCAGAAAGGACATGCGGCCATTTTACAGGAAGTGCTGGCACGGTGGCAGGAGGGCATGGCTGATTGAAGTACCCCAAACAATGGTGGCAGAGAGTTGTCATACAGCCAGACCTGTCACAAAGCCGTACGCTGCCTCTCTGTAATAGGGGTCTACAAACCTGCCCCTTGACCTCTAACCCCATGGGGGGTAGTCAGCTTCAATTTTGGGGTAAGCTACGGGCAGAGTGCACTGAGTGAATGCCAATTCCAGCGGGCAAGAGGCCCACCCTCGTAATTTTACACATATCCTGCAGCCAAGCTATAAAGCAACTAAATGGATGCAGAGTCTCCGCCTAAGGAAATTTGGCATGTCCGCTATGACTCTCACCAACTTTTACAGATGCACTATAGCATTCTTTCTGGTTGTATCACAGCTTGGTATGGCTCCTGCTCTGCCCAAGACCGCAAGAAACTACAAAGGGTCGTGAATGTGGCCCAATCCATCGCTCAAACCAGCCTCCCATCCATTGACTCTGTCTACACTTCCCTCTGCCTCGGAAAAGCAGCCAGCATAATTAAGGACCCCCACGCACCCCGGACATTCTCTCTTCCACCTTCTTCCGTCGGGAAAAAGATACAAAAGTCTGAGGTCACGTACCAACCGACTCAAGAACAGCTTCTTCCCTGCTGTTGTCAGACTTTAGAATGGACCTACCATATCTTAAGCTGATCTTTCTCTACACCCTAGCTATGACTTTCACACTATATTCTGCACCCTCTCCTTTCCTTCTCCCCCTATGTACTCTATGACTGGTATGCTTTGTCTGTATAGTGCGCAAGAAACAATACTTTTCACTGTATCCCAATACATGCGACAATTATAAGTCAAATCAAATATTAAGCTGATCTTTCTCGACACCCTATCTGTGACTATAACACTATATTCTGCACTCTCTCCTTTCCTTCTCCCCTATGTACTCTATTAACAGTATGCTTTGTCTGTATAGTGCGCAAGAAACAATACTTTTCACTGTATCCCAATACATGTGACAATAATAAATCAAATCAAAGACATGACGAAAGTGGATGAATTGCCGCTTTTTCCACTGCCTGCACCCGGGGGAACTCCACATCTTGCAAACAAACACAGAACCACACACATGCACCCTCCTCCGACCCCCTTCTCCACCTGATATCCAGCCTGAAAAAGCAATCGGATTGTTGTAAACACCCATCTGGTTCACTAAGGTCCCCTCAGGGGGGGAAATCCGCAGTCCTTACCCGGTCTGGCCTACATGTGACTCCAGAACCACAGCAATGTGGTTGACTCTCAACTGCCCTCGGGCAACTAGGGATGGGCAATAAATGTCATCAGACTTTTGAATGGACCTACCATATATTAAGTTGATCTTTCTCTACACCCTAGCTATGACTGTAACACTACATTCTGCACCCTCTCCTTTCCTTCTCCCCTATGTATTCTATGAACGGTATGCTTTGTCTGTATAGTGCGCAAGAAACAATACTTTTCACTGTGTCCCAATACATGTGACAATTCAATGGCATGGCCCATCATTGGGGTAAGATGTGCAGGTTAGGTGGATTGGCCATGCTAAATTGCCCCTTAGTGTCAGGGGATTATCAGGGTAAATACGTAGGGTTACGGGAATAGGGCCTGGGCGGGATTGCTGTCGGTACAGACTCGATGGGCCGATTGGCCTCCTTCTGCACTGTAGGGATTCTGTGCTAAGCGAGTTGGCCAGATCACACCTTAACAAGCGACCATAGCCTTCAACCCCTCAAAAAAAGACATTTCCCATCAATCTGCTCGTTCTCCTCAATGCGCTACAGCGCCATGCCTCTTATTGACAAAGGGCAGATAGTCTGAAGAGGTTTCTGTGGTTAAACCACGGTTGTTGTTCTGCACAAGGGCAAACTGGAATTTTCAACTGGCATTTGACATCTGGCTTGGGGGCCACCTGGTGGCACTGTAAAGTTTCTGCAGCCAACTTGAAGGGAATTTCCTAAACTGTGTTGTACCATCCAGCCACTGAAAGGTTCATAGAATCCCTTGAAGGAAGCCATTCGGCCCATCAAGCCTGTATCGTCAACAATCGCACCCACGCCCTATCCCCACAACCCCATGCATTTACCCTACCTAGTCCCCCTGACACTAAGGGGCAATTTAGCATGGCCAATCCGCCTCATCTGCACAGCTTTGGAGTGTGGGATGAAACCGGAGCACCCGGAGGAAACCCACGCAGACACGGGGAGAACATGCAGACTCCACACAGACAGTGACGTAAGCCGGGAATTGAACCCGGGTCCCTGGTGCTTTTGGCAGCAGTGCTAACCACTGTGCCACCCATAATCAAAGTGGAGAATGTTTGTTATCTGATCGATGGGGGAACAATTGCTCCAACAGCGATCTGCAGTGCAATGTTTGTCAACAGGAATAGCTGGGAAGGAGTTTTCACCCGGCACGGTGCCACGGTGGTTAGCACTGCTGCCTCACAGCGCCAGGGACCCGGGTTCGATTCCCGGCTCGGGTCACTGTCTGTGCGGAGTCTGCACGTTCTCCCCGTGTCTGCGTGGGTTTCCTCCGGGTGCTCCGGTTTCCTCCCACAGTCCAAAGACGTGCTGGTTAGGTGGATTGGCCATGCTAAATTGCCCCTTGCTATCCAAAGATGTGTAGGTTAGGTGGATTGGCCATGCTAAATTGTCCCTTAGTGTCCAAAGATGTGCAGGTTTGTTGGATTGGCCATGCTAAATTGCCCCTTAGTGTTCAAAGATGTGTCGGTTAGGTGGATTGGCCATGCTAAATTGCCCCTTAGCGTCCAAAGATGTGTAGGTTAGGTGGATTGGCCATGCTAAATTGCCCCTTAGTGTCCAAAGATGTGTAGGTTAGGTGGATTGGTCATGCTAAATTGCCCCTCAGTGTCCAAAGATGTGTAGGTTACGTGGATTGGCCATGCTAAATTGCCCCTTAGTGTCCAAAGATGTGTAGGTTAGGTGGATTGGCCATGCTAAATTATCCCTTGCTATCCAAAGATGTGCAGGTTAGGCGGATTGGCCATGCTAAATTGCCCCTCAGTGTACTCGAACAGGAGTGTGGCAACGAGGGGATTTTCACAGTAACTTCATTGCAGTGTTAATGTAAGCCGGCTTGTGACGCTAATAAATAAACTTTTAAACTGAGGAAGTAATTGTGGAATTCAATCCTAACTGTAAACCCGGGGAGATCTCGAGACTAACGTGCCTCGGCCATTGCGGCTCCCAACTACTTAACTCCAAAACCTCTGGCAGCAAACCAACCTTTTGTAGAACCCAACCCTGCGACAGTTCGTCCGCAGTCTCACCATCAGATTTTCCTGCAAATGTGTAATCTCAACGTTATGCTTGGTAATTTTCTGCACCCCTCAGGTTTTCCATTTAATTTCAAAGACGACTGAGGTTTCTTTTTTCTCTCTCTTAAGTTGGAGCAAACTCAGCTTTTAAAATACTAAATGAAATGTGCCATCTGCCTCGTTCTGAATCTTGGGGCTGGCCTTTTAAGACGGTCATCTAAACCATCTCCAAAAGTGCAAGAGGCTCCCTTGGCACAGAACGTAAGCAGTAAATGTTTTAGTGCATGAACAACCAAAATACCACTTCAGATGCATGCAAAGTGATGTGCCCTCCAACATAAAGGACACCATAAACTTGGCATCCTAAACTGACACATACTAAATCTCTCCAAGCTAAAAAAAGGCAAACAGATTACAAGGACTGCTTGCTTGGTGTAACATTCATTAGCCCGGGAGTTACTGGATAGACAGAAGCAGCAGTGAGCTAGCTGTAAGTGGCTTTCCCGAAGGTTTAGTATATGCTACCCCGACTCATGAGCCGCAATCCTCCTGTCCCGCTCGCCACGGGAATCAGAGCGGGCGAGGGGCGGACAATGGAAGGGTCTGTAGGCCTCGGGGAGGATTCTATGGTTTTGGGCCGTAAGATCCCGCCCACAGAGTGATTTATAGCGTAGGAAGAGACCATTCGGCCCATTGTGCTGGCTTCTTAGTGGAGCAGTCCAATCAATCCCACTCCCCTGCCTGACGCCCATACAATGATGGTTGACGGAATGTCTTCTCGTGCCTTTGGAGAGTTCTATCGCTTTCTTAAGTTTATTTATTAGTCAGAAGTAGACTTATGTTGACACTGCAGTGAAGTTACTGTGAAAATCCCCAAATCGCCACACTGAGGGAGAATTGAGCATGGCCAATCCACCTAACCTACACATCTTTGGACACTAAGGGACAATTTAGCATGGCCAATCCACCTAACCTGCACATCTTTGGACACTAAGGGACAATTTAGCATGGCCAATCCACCTAACCTGCACATCTTTGGACACTAAGGGACAATTTCCCATGGCCAATCCACCTAACCTACACATCTTTGGACACTAAGGGACTTCAACCCGGATAAGTGTGTAGTGATCCATTTTGGCAGATCCAATGGGATGAAGCAGCAGTATAATATGAAGGGTACCATTCTTAGCAGTGTAGAGGATCAGAAGGACCTTGGGGTCCGGGTCCATAGGACTCTTAAATCGGCCTCGCAGGTGGAGGATGTGGTCAAGAAGGCGTACGGCGTACTAGCCTTCATTAATCGAGGGATTGAGTTTAGGAGTCGGGAGATAATGCTGCAGCTTTATAGGACCCTGGTTAGACCCCACTTGGAGTACTGCGCGCAGTTCTGGTCACCTCATTACAGGAAAGATGTTGAAGCCATTGAAAGGGTGCAGAGGAGATTTACAAGGATGTTGCCTGGATTGGGGGGCATGCCTTATGAGGATAGGTTGAGGGAGCTTGGTCTCTTCTCCCTGGAGAGACGAAGGATGAGAGGTGACCTGATAGAGGTTTACAAGATGTTGAGAGGTCTGGATAGGGTAGACTCTCAGAGGCTATTTCCAAGGGCTGAAATGGTTGCTACGAGAGGACACAGGTTTAAGGTGCTGGGGGGTAGGTACAGAGGAGATGTCAGGGGTAAGTTTTTCCCTCAGAGGGTGGTGGGTGAGTGGAATCGGCTGACGTCGGAGGTGGTGGAGGCAAACTCGTTGGGGTCTTTCAAGAGACTTCTGGATGAGTACATGGGATTTAATGGGATTGAGGGCTATAGATAGGCCTAGAGGTGGGGATATGATCAGCGCAACTTGTGGGCCGAAGGGCCTGTTTGTGCTGTGGCTTTCTATGTTCTATGTTCTATTTAGCATGGCCAATCCACCTAACCTACACATCTTTGGACACTAAGGGGCGATTTAGCATGGCCAATCCACCCAACCTGCACATCTTTGGACACTAAGGGACAATTTAGCACGGCCAATCCACCTAACCCGCACATCTTTTGACTGTGGGAGGAAACCGGAGCACCCGGAGGAAACCCACGCAGACACGGGGAGAATGTGCAGACTCCGCGCAGGCAGTGACCCGAGCCGGGAATCGAACCCGGTTCCCTGGCGCTGTGAGGCAGCAGTGCTAACCACTGTGCCACCGTGCTACCATGTAAGAATGGGCAACAAATGCTGGCATAGCCAGTGATGCCCACATCCCATGAAAGGATAAAGAAAAGAAAATCAGCACTCCTAAAAACTCGGAGACGCCTGATACCTTCCTCGGCCTTCCAGATCAGGCCTGGTCTCTTTTAAGGATCCAGTTCAGGCCTGGAATCAAGTGGCTTCGAGACTAGCCAATCTCAACATTTTCTACCCTGTTCAACATCAGTAGGCACCTGCTCCATGACTGTGGCCCTTCAGGTGGGGAGAAAATAAATCCGACAGAGGAAAAGAAATCCACAGGTGGGCAGCAGAGAATGAGCCTCCGAGATAATCCTTATTCCTGAATTATGCAGCTCGGAATTTGCGAGACGTCAAAGCAGTGTCACTCCCTCCCTCGGTTAAGTAGAGGGGATGCAATCTCTGGTCTTCCCAGCACACCTTGAGAAAGCCTTGAAGCACTTCCAAAGCCAGTTAGTCACACCTGGTGGCCGAATAAAGACGGTTCCTTCCTCAATCACCCGCCCGCCTCGCCATTGAGCCACCTCATTTTCCCCTCTCGGTCTGTCACGCTGTGCAGTTGTGGACAGGACTGGGCTTAGCCCGCGACGCCCCTCACAGTCGAATTCCCTCCCCAGCCGCACCATGAGGAAACATCGAAACTCGAAGCAGGAGTAGGCAATTTGGCTCTTCGAACCTCCTCCACCATTCATTTCCATCTTGAGGTGGAGATGCCGGCGTTGGACTGGGGTGGGCACAGTAAGAAGTCTCACAACACCAGGTTGAAGTCCAACAGGTTTATTTGGAATCACGAGCTTTCGGAGCGCTGCTCCTTCAGCCGGATAAACCCATTGGACTTTAACCTGGTGTTGTGAGACTTCTTACCATTCTCATCATGATCATTTAATTCCTGATCCCGCCTTTTCCCCGCCACCCCTCCCCTCCCCCCCCCACCACCACCCCCCCCCCCCCCACCCCATATAGAAACCCGACAGTGCAGAAGGAGGCCATTCAGCCCATCGAGTCTGCACCAGCAACAATCCCACCCCAGGCCCTAACCCCACAATCCCACACATTTACCGCGCTAATCCCGCTATCGTACATATTCCGGGACACTAAGGGGCAATTTAGCATGGCCAATCCACCTAACCTACACATCTTTGGACACTAAGGGACAATTTAGCATGGCCAATCCACCTAACCTACACATCTTTGGACACTAAGGGACAATTTAGCATGGCCAATCCACCTAACCTGCACATCTTTGGACACTAAGGGACAATTTAGCATGGCCAATCCACCTAACCTACACACCTTTGGACACTACGGGGCAATTTAGCATGGCCAATCCACCTAACCTACACATCTTTGGACACTAAGGGACAATTTAGCATGGCCAATCCACCTAACCTGCACATCTTTGGACACTAAGGGACAATTTAGCATGGCCAATCCACCTAACCTGCACATCTTTGGATCCTAAGGGGCAATTTAGCATGGCCAATCCACCTAACCTGCATATCTTTGGATACTAAGGGGCAATTTAGCATGGCCAATCCACCTAACCTGCACATCTTTGGACACTAAGGGACAATTTAGCACGGCCAATCCACCTAACCTACACATCTTTGGACTGTGGGAGGAAACCGGAGCACCCGGAGGAAACCCACGCAGACATGGTGAGAACGTGCAAACTCCACACAGACAGTGACCCAAGTCGGGAATCGAACCTGGATCCCTGGAGCTGTGAGTTAGCAGTGCTAACCACTGTGCCACCACACCCTTGATCCCTTTAGCCGCCTACGGACGGGATTTTCCGGCCGCGCTCACCCCCAAAGCCAGAAAATCCCGCCCGAGTTCGACGGACCTTTGCGTGGTGCATGTCCCGCCCGCTATGATTCCCTTGGCGGACAGGACGGGAAAATCCCACCCTGTATCTAATTCCTTCTTGAAATCACACAGCGTTTTGGCCTCAACTGCTTTCCGTGGTGGTGAATTCCACACATTCACCACCCTCTGGGTGAAAGAATTTCTCCTCACCTCAGTCCTCGAACTATGACCCCTAATTCTGGACTCCCCCCACCATCGGGAACATTCTTCCCGCCTGGGTGTGGAATAGGCGGAGAAGCAAGTTCGCCAGGTAGAGTGGGCACCTCACCAGGGGAGGGAGAGGTGGGAAATAGAAATGAGACGTCACTGTGTGTACGGAGACGATGCCAACCGTGCCCACCTTAACATCACAAGGTGTGGCTCCTCAAAGACTCTTGGTGTTCCCAGGTGTTGCCAACTGGTGTTGAGGTTACGAAATGGCATCTCACGTCAAGCCTGCCTTGCATGCAGATCAATGTGAAACCTGCCACTGGATGTTGCCATGGTTACCTTCAATAGGTCACTCCTCGCCATGCCAACGAGAAGCTGAAAGGGTAAATAATGGAGGCTGCCTTGTACCATGCCAGTTCAGATAGGTTTGGAAAACAAGGCTAAGTTAAGCCAGTGGAAAGAAAAGTAATTATTGTCACTACTCTTCACTGACCCACCTGGCCTAAGACTTTCTAACAATGTTTATACACAGAACCTTCGATCCCCTTGCTGCAACTTCTATTCTGGAGTTTGTGACATCATTCGTTCAAAATCCGTCGGAACACACAGAATTGGGTTTAACGGACGTTGCCATGACGCAATGAGTTCTGTCGGTGAGGCCAAATGTGAGGGAGCCTGGCTACCGACTCACGCAATCGTGAAAATGCTGGCTGGCATTTTCGATCGTTTAAAAATACACGCATTCAAAAGTCTGACTCTGCTGTCCGTCTCCCATCTCCCATTCACCTGTCGTTCCTGGGCTCTCCGATCTACACTGGCTCCCGATCCAGGAACTTTAAAATACCCACCCTTCCCTCCCAATCTCTGTAATCTCCGTCACACCTCACGTCCCTCTGCACTCGTCCAATTCTGGCCTCCATTTTCTTTTACACTCCTCCATTTTCTTTCGCTACCCAAACCTCTTGACTTCCCTTCCTCAAATTCTCTGTCTCTCTCTCTCTCTCAATGTCCTCCTTAAAATCTACCTCTTTGGCCTCCCTTTATTATTACACCATTATTCCCACAAAACTCATCTCCAAACTCCATGGTCTGGGCCTCGGCTCCTCCCTCAGTGACTGGATCCTGAACTTCCGAACCCACAGACCACAGTCAGTAAGGATCGGCAACAACACCTCCTCCACAATCATCCTCAACACTGGTGCCCCACAAGGCTGTGTTCTCAGCCCCCTACTATACTCCTTATACACCTACAACTGTCCGGCCAAATTCCCCTCCATCTCGATTTTCAAGTTTGCTGTTGACACCACCATAGTGGGTCGGATCTCAAACAATGATGAGACAGAGTACAGGAATGAGATAGAAAATCTGGTGAACTGGTGC
The DNA here is from genome assembly GCF_964213995.1 of Mustelus asterias. NCBI lineage: Eukaryota > Metazoa > Chordata > Chondrichthyes > Carcharhiniformes > Triakidae > Mustelus > Mustelus asterias. The sequence continues at coordinate 5,981,634 of NC_135834.1, read as the reverse complement.
GGCAACAATAATCTCTCCCTCAATGTCAACAAAAAGAAGGAGATTGTCATCGATTTCAGGAAGCTTAGAGGAGAACATGCCCCTGTCTACATCAATGGGGAGCAAGTAGAAAGGGTTGACAGCTTCAAGTTTCTAGGTGTCCAGATCACCAACAACCTGTCCTGGTCCCTCCATGCTGACACTATAGTTAAGAAAGCCCCACCAACGCCTCTACGTTCTCAGGAGGAGAAGGGAATTCGGCATGTCCACTACGACTCTCACCAACTTTTACAGATGCACCATAGAAAGCATTCTTTCTGGTTGTATCACAGCTCGGTATGGCTCCTGCTCTGCCCAAGACCGCAAGAAACTACAAAGAGTTGTGAATGAAGCCCAGTCCATCACCCAAACCAGCCTCCCATCCATTGACTCTGTCTACACTTCCCGCTGCCTCGGCAAAGCAGCCAGCATAATTAAGGACCCCACGCACACCGGACATTCTCTCTTCCACCTTCTTCCGTCGGGAAAAAGATACAAAAGTCTGAGGTCACGTACCAACCGACTCAAGAACAGCTTCTTCCCTGCTGCTGTCAGACCTTTGAATGGACCAACCTTGTATTAAGTTGATCTTTCTCTACACCCTAGCTGTGACTGTAACACTACATTCTGCACCCTCTCCTTTCCTTCTCCCTTATGTACTCTATGAACGGTATGGTTTATCTACATAGCACGCAAGAAACAATACTTTTCACTGTATCCCAATACATGTGACAATAATAAATCAAATCAAATATTAAGTTGATATTTCTCTACACCCTAGCTATGACTGTAACACTACATTCTGCACCCTCTCCTTTCCTTCTCCCCTATGTACTCTATGAAGGGTATGCTTTGTCTGTGTAGCGTGCAAGAGACAATACTTTTCACTGTATCCCAATACATGTGACAATAATTAATCAAATCAAATCAAATCGAGTCTTTGGGTGACTTGCCTTAATATCTCTTTTTGCAGCCCAGTATCAAATTCTGTTTGAATGTTACTCTCGGAACACTGTCATTGTGTTTAGAGGGCCCTATGTAAACGTGAGTTGTTTAGTCACACACATCAGTGGTTGGTTCCTCTTTCAGCTTCTCACATGGCAGGGGGGTGCGGGGGGAGTGTCACCACAATGCTAGTTGATCAGATCATATGGGTATAGTGGACGGTTTTACAAGGATGTCCATCTTGCCATTACCCCCTGCCCGTTCACCGAGCCTGGGGACTGGCACCAATATACACTGGCCTGTCTGCACCAGTGACTGGCTTCTCTTGCAGGCAACAAGCCCAAGACTGGATTCAAACCCAGGCACCCACTCTGAAGAAGGGGCTTAGAGCCTCGAAAGCTTGTGTGGCTTTTGCTACCAAATAAACCTGTTGGACTTTAACCTGGTGTTGTTAAACTTCTTACTGTTCAAACCCAGGGCCAGCCAGCTCAGAGGCATACTCCACCTCCGCTGGTGACATGCATCGGTATTGTGTGACAATTACAGATCCAGTACGTTGTGAGCTTGAAGGCCACATAATTGTGAAACCCCATCTGTCCCACAGCAGGCCCGAGGAAGGGAGAGGTCTGGAGGTACATGCTGAAATAGCTCAGTTGGGAGCGCGTTCGACTGAACATCTAAACGTGCCTGGTTCAATCCAGGGTTTGGGCACAAGCCCACACGCTGGTTTTCTTTTGGGCAGCACAGTGGCACAGTGGTTGGCACTGCTGCCTCACAGCGCCAGGGACCTGGGCTCTGGTGACTGTCTGTGAGGAGTCTGCACGTTCTCCCTGTGTCTGCGTGGGTTTCCTCCGGGTGTTCTGGTTTTGTGGTGAACCATCGTTGGTTCCCACTAGATAGTACTGAGCCAGGGTCTGGCCAGTACTACAAGTATGTATATGTGTTGCTGTTGGGGTTAGGGATGGGTTGTTCTACTTGTTGCTGTTGGGGTTAGGGTTGGGCTGTTACACCTTGTATTATAGTTATTGTGGTACATCCCAGTCGGGCTCCGCCTCCTGGGAGAGGTATAAAGGTCCCTGCTCTGTCTGGGACCCCTCAGTCTGGGATCGTGTATATAATTAGTAGCTGCCTTGTTACAGCAAATAAAAGCCTTTATTTCCTGAGCATCAAGCCTCGTGTGTGATAACGCGCATCAATTTTATTTGCTGTAAATAAACTTTCGTCGAAGAAAAAAAGAGAGTATGGAGCAGATACTGAAGCCGGAACGCCTTACACTAGATCCACGTGCGGTGGGCGCCTCTAACACCTTCGACCACTGGTTGAAATGTTTTGAGGACTACCTGGCAGCCTCCACAGCGGTCACCACAGATGATGACAGACTGCGGGTCCTCCATGCGAGGGTAAGCGACACCGTCTACCTCGCGATCCGTGCGGCCACCGACTACACAAAGGCCCTCGAGCTTCTTAAGAAGCGTTATATTAAACCGCCCAACGAAATACACGTTCGTTACCTCTTAGCCACTCGACGACGGCAGTCCGGCGAAACGATGGAGGAATACGCGAACGAGCTCCTACAGCTAGCCAGGGGCAGTGACTGCAAAGCAGTGTCGGCAGAGCAGAATATGAGCGACCTCGCTCGAGATGCGTTTGTGGCGGGAGTCGGTTCGTCGTACATCCGACTCAAACTACTGGAGAAAGGTAACCTTGACCTCACCCAGGCAATAGAACTAGCGGAGATGCTGGAGACGGCCTCCAAAGGCCTAGTATTGTATCCTGAAGACCACGTGGAGACAACGTGGCAGGAGCAGTCGCCAATCCCTCCTCGTCCCTCGGGTTCGAAATGCTGCGTAATGGCGTGCTCACACTCGGGCCAGGCGACGGCAGCAGCTCCGGGCGGCCCGCGGTGTTACTTCTGTGGGGGAGCGAAGCATACTCGGCAACGGTGTCCCGCTAAAGCTGTGTTGTGCTCCGCCAGCGGTAAGAAGGGGCACTATTCGAAAGTATGCCGATCTAAATCTGCTTCTCGGAACAGCAGTGCGGCCTGCGATTCCTCAGAGCCCGGTTCTTCGTCGTCGACATCGTCGAGGGTTTCGTCCACGTGCGAGGCCAGGACGACGCCATTACGGTCGACGGAGTCGGAGATGTGTGACCACCAGGGGTCGCTGAGTTTGGCGCCATCACCCACGTGCGACCTATGGGAGCGGCCATGTTGGTCGGCACGGACCGCGAACGACCAGCAGGGGTCATCCTCGTCGATTTCAGCTGCCTGCAGTGGCACTCATGAACCAACGGTGGCGTCGATCATCCTGGACCAGGCCAAGCCTCATAGACTTGACAAGTCTATGATGGACATTCAGGTAAACGACCACTTGATTTATTGTCTGTTTGACAGCGGGAGCACTGAGAGTTTTATCCACCCGGACGCTGTGAAGCGGTGTGGACTCCGGATTCAACCTGTCAAACAGACAATTTCTATGGCATCAAGGTCCCGGTCTGTCACCGTGCTAGGGAGTTGCGTGGTAACTTTAACGGTGCAAGGCACAGTTTACGAGTGTTTCAAGCTCCTGGTGTTGCCGCACCTTTGCGCGCCAATACTTCTCGGACTAAACTTCATGGTCCACCTGAGGAGTGTAGCCCTACAGTACGGTGGGCCACTCCCTTTGCTTTCAGTGGGAGAACGGCAGCCTCCAAATTGCCCAACGCGCCCCGCCTGTAGCCTCTCGACGCTGAAGATCACCACACCCTCCCTGTTCCAGAATCTTGTGCCAGGCTGCAAGCCCATTGCGACTAAGAGTAGGCGTTACAGCGCTGAGGATCGGATCTTCATTCGATCTGAGGTTCAGCAGCTCCTCAAAGAAAGGATCATACAACCCAGCGCTAGTCCATGGGGAGCGCAGGTCGTGGTGGTCAACAGTGGGAACAAACCCCGGATGGTCATTGACTACAGTCAGACCATTAATAGATACACGCAGCTGGATGCGTATCCCCTCCCGCGCATATCTGACATGGTCAACCAGATTGCGCAGTACTGGGTGTTCTCCACCATAGACCTCAAGTCTGCCTACCACCAGCTCCCCATTCACCCAGAGGACCGACAATACACGGCTTTTGAGGCGGATGGTCGCTTGTATCACTTTCTCAGGGTTCCCTTTGGTGTCACCAATGGGGTCTCGGTCTTCCAGCGTGCTATGGACCGAATGGTGGACCAGAACGGGCTGCGGGCTACCTTCCCGTACCTGGATAACGTCACCATCTGCGGCCATGACCAGCAGGACCACGACACAAATCTCCTGAATTTCCTACGCACTGCATCTCGCCTGAACCTGACCTACAACAGGGAGAAGTGTGTGTTTCGTACGCGCCGTTTAGCCATCCTCGGATACGTGGTGGAAAACGGGGTCATTGGCCCTGATCCAGACCGTATGCGCCCCCTCTCTGAACTTCCCCTGCCCACTAGTGCAAAAGCACTGAGAAGATGCTTAGGCTTCTTCTCTTATTATGCACAGTGGGTTCCCAATTACGCGGACAAAGCCCGTCCGCTCATTAAGTCCACTTCTTTTCCCCTAACACCAGAGGCCCGATTGGCCTTTGATAAATTAAAAGCCGACATCGCGAAAGCTACGATGCACGCTGTTGATGAGTCCATCCCCTTCCAGGTGGAGAGCGATGCATCTGATTTCGCCCTGGCCGCCACACTTAACCAGGCGGGCAGGCCCGTCGCATTTTTGTCCCGCACCCTCCAAGGCCCCGAAATTCGGCATTCAGCGGTGGAAAAGGAGGCCCAGGCTATTGTGGAGGCCGTCAGGCACTGGCGCCATTACTTGGCGGGAAAACGGTTCACCCTGATCACGGACCAGCGGTCCGTGACGTTCATGTTTAATAACACGCTGAGGGCAAGATCAAGAACGACAAGATCTTGCGGTGGAGAATTGAACTCTCCACCTATAACTATGACATCATGTATCGTCCAGGGAAACTCAATGAGCCCTCGGATGCCCTCTCACGTGGAACATGCGCCAGTATACAGGAGGACCGTTTGCAGGCTCTCCATAATGACCTATGCCATCCTGGGGTCACTCGGCTCTACCACTTTATAAAAGCCCGCCATCTGCCCTCCTCGGTGGAGGATGTCAGGTCCATAACAAGAAGCTGTCGGGTATGCGCGGAATGCAAACCGCACTTTTACCGACCTGACCGGGCACAATTACTCAAGGCCACTCGTCCCTTCGAGAGACTGAGTGTCGATTTTAAGGGCCCCCTTCCCTCAACAGATCGGAATGTGTACTTCCTCAACATCATTGACGAGTACTCTCGGTTCCCTTTTGTTGTTCCCTGCTCTGATACATCCGCTGCCACGGTTATCAAGGCATTCCGTGATCTTTTTACCCTGTTCGGGTACCCCAGCTACATTCACAGCGACAGGGGCTTGTCGTTCATGAGCGATGACTTGAGGCAATACCTGCTCTCATACGGGATTGCCTCTCGTAGAACCAAGAGCTACAACCCGAGGGGTAACGGACAAGTGGAACGTGAGAATGCTACAGTCTGGAAGGCTGTCTTACTGACGTTGAAGTCAAAAAGCCTTCCAGTCTCCCGTTGGCAAGAGGTGCTCCCTGATGCGCTCCATTCCATACGCTCACTCCTGTGTACGGCAACCAACGCTACTCCCCTTGAGAGGATGTTTTCATTCCTTCGGAAGTCTTCCTCTGGGACCTCATTACCGTCTTGGTTGACGTACTCAGGACCTGTCCTCCTGCGGCGACATGTTAGGGCCCGCAAGTCCGACCCGTTGGTCGAACAGGTCCATCTCCTCCACGCCAACCCTCAGTATGCCTATGTGGCATACCCTGATGGGCGAGAGGACACGGTCTCGATCCGAGACCTGGCGCCAGCAGGGGACGTGGAAACCCCTGTCGCTCCCATACCCCCTGTTACAAACCCCATAACTCTTGTTTCCCCTCCGGACACGGCGCGGGCAGCATCGGGACCATTACTTAACCCTTTTACTCCCGTGTACAGCTTGCCTGAGTCCAGAGGATGGTCGCCACTTCAGGGCGTGTCGGAACTCCATGGATTACCATCACCTCAGGGTCAACCGGCCCGTGAGTCTGTGGAGGAACAGTTGGACATCGCCTTGGGGAGAACGCCACCGCAAGTGCCTACTCCGGTGTCATCGCCGGTATTGAGGAGGTCACAACGACGGTGCGGTCCCCCTGACCGTCTGAACTTATAGACTGATGACAAATTATTCTGTTTTTTTTTGTACCCCGCCGGCCTTTGTCTTCAAAGGAGGGGTGAATGTGGTGAACCATCGTTGGTTCCCACTGGATAGTACTGAGCCAGGGTCTGGCCAGTACTACAAGTATGTATATATGTTGCTGTTGGGGTTAGGGATGGGTTGTTCTACTTGTTGCGGTTGGGGTTAGGGTTGGGCTGTTACACCTTGTATTATAGTTATTGAGGTACATCCCAGTCGGGCTCCGCCTCCTGGGAGAGGTATAAAGGTCTCGGCTCTGTCTGGGACCCCTCAGTCTGGGATCGTGTATATAATTAGTAGCTGCCTTGTTACAGCAAATAAAAGCCTTTATTTCCTGAGCATCAAGCCTCGTGTGTGATAACGCGCATCAGGTTTCCACCCACAGTCCAAAGGTGTGCAGGTTAGATTGGCCATGCTAAATTGCCCCTTAGTGTCCAAAGGTGTGCAGGTTAGGGGGTTTGGCCGTGCTAAATTGCCCCTTAGTGTCCAAAGATGTGTAGGTTAGGGGGATTGGCCATGCTAAATTGCCCCTTAGTGTCCAAAAATGTGTAGGTTAGGTGGATTGGCCATGCTAAATTGCCCCTTAGTGTTCAAAGATGTGTAGGTTCGGTGGATTGGCTATGCTAAATTGCCCCTTAGTGTCCAAAAATGTGTAGGTTAGGTGGATTGGCCATGCTAAATTGCCCCTTAGTGTCCAAAGAAGTGCTGGTTAGGCACACTGGCCATGCTAAATTCTCGCACAGTGTACCTGAACAGGCGTGTGGTGAGTAGGGGATTTTCACACCAACTCCATTGCGGTGTTAATGTAAGCCTACTCGTGACACTAATAAATGAGCTTTAAACTTAAGTCATGCTTCCGGTCAGCCCTGAACTGCTGTCACGATCCTCCTGAACTGGCTGGTGAAGAGACGAGAGAAGGTTTCTAATCTGTATTTACTTCCGTTTGCAAATGGACTGGGGAAGCGTGGGCTGGGGGAGGAGAGATTGTGAAGGAAACAGACAAACAAAGAAATGTCAATCCCACAAGATGGTGGAATATTCACGCTTCGGGGCATTGGGCATGTTGTCAGATTTTGTTATAGTGTGAAACGATCTTTAAAAGAAGCTCTTACAAAGGAAACTAATTATTCCTGCTGGCGTGTCTGTCCTTGGGGATTGACATCACAATCTATAGGGAAGCAAATAGTTTTAATTGATGTGAAAATGTGCCAATTACAGCCTGTGGTTTTAAAGTTTAAGTTTATTTAGTGTCACAAGTAGGCTTACATTAACACTGCAATGAAATTACTGTGAAAATCCCCGAGTCACCACACTCCTGTTCGCGTACACTGAGGGACAATTTAGCACGGCCAATGCACCCTAACCTACACATCTTTGGACCCTAAGGGTCAATTTAGCATGGCCAATCCACCGAACCTACACATCGGCACGGTAGCACAGTGGTTAGCACTGCTGCCTCACAGCGCCAGGGACCTGGGTTCGATTCCCGGCTTGGGCCACTGTCTGTGTGGAGTTTGCACATTCTCCTCATGTCTGTGTGGATTTCCTCCGGGTTCTCCGGTTTCCTCCCACAGTCCAAAGATGTGTGGGTTAGGTTAATTGGCCATGCTAAATTGCTCCTTAGTGTCCTGAGATGTGTAGGTTAGAGGGATTAGTGGGTAAATACGTAGGGATATGGGGTAGGGCCTGGGTGGGGTTGTGGTCGGTGCAGGTTCGATGGGCCGAATGGCCTCTTTCTGCACTGTAGGATTTCTGTGATCTTTGGACACTAAGGAACAATTCAGCATGGCCAATCCACCGAACCTGCACATCTTTGGAGTGTGGGAGTAAACCGGAGCACCCAGAGGAAACCCACGCAGACACGGGGAGAACGTGCAGACTCCGCACAGACAGTGACCCAAGCCGGGAATCGAACCCGGGTCCGTGGCGCTGTGAGACAGCAGTGCTAACCCACTGTGCCACCGTGAAGGGGATATGACAGCACTTTAACAGCAGAGTGTGTCACAAGGAATATTCCTCCCATTGTTATCTTCTGATGAAGCATGATCATAGAATTATCGAATCCCTACAGTGCAGAAGGAGGCCACTTGGCCCATCGGGTCTGCACCGACCACAATCCCTGTTCCCGTAACCCCACATATTTACCCTGCTATTCCCCCTGACACTAAGGGGCAATTTAGCATGGCTAATCCACCTAATCTACACATCTTTGGAGTGTGGGAGGAAACCAGATAAACCAGAGGAAACCCACGCAGACATGGGGAGAACGTGCAAACTTCACACAGACATTCACCCAAGCCGAGAATCAAACCCGGATCCCTGGTGTTGTGTGGTAGCAGTGCTAACCACTGTACCACCGTGCCACCCTGATGGGTGATAGACTGGCATCTTAATGTTGCCTTGTGAAAAGCAGGTTAGCAAGGTCTCAAGTTCTGGCCCCTCAAGCGCGATGCTTTGTCAGCCAACCTGGGCCCGGGGTGGAGGTCGAGGTGGGCCACAGTTCATTCTTCCGTGGGAAAAGGCCTCTTGGGTTAAGTGCAGGAAGTTTCCTGGCACCCGATGGTTCACCGCATTCAGGAGGCGAGTGAAGTCTGTCTGTATCGAGAGGCATTTGGCAAGCTTCAAAAATAAAGTATTTGAAAAAATGACCTCTCTCAGTAACTCACCAAAATGCCAGCCTTCATCCCAAGTTTGAGGGCCACACTCACCATCATGAACACACAATCTTCTGACACAAAGGATGAGACTCCATACCACTGTGCCACAGCTGGCTTTAAATGAGGAACATTTTTCCTCAGAGCCCAGTCCGTCACTCTAACCAGTCTCCCATCCATTATCGACACTTCCCGCTGCCTAGGAAAAGCAACCAGCAAAATCAAGGACCCCACGCACCCCGAACATTCTCTCTTCCATCTTCTTCCGCCGAGAAAAAGACACAAAAGTTTGAGGTCACGTACCAACCGACTCAAGAACAGCTTCTTCCCTGCTGATGTCAGACTTTTGAACGGACCTGCTTTACATTAAGTTGGTCTTTCTCTACATCCTAGCTATGACATTCTGCACCCTCTACTTTCCTTCTCCCCTATGTACTCTATGAACGGTATGCTTTGTCTGTATAACGCGCAAGAAACAATACTTTTCACTGTATCCCAAACCTGTTGGACTTTAACATGGTGTTGTTAGACTTCTTACTGTGTCCCAATACATGTGACAATAATAAATCAAATCAAATATTAAGCTGATCTTTCTCTACACCCTATTGGTAATTATAACACTCCATTCTGCACCCTCGCCTTTCCTTCTCTATGAACGGTATGCTTTGTCTGTATCGTGCGCAAGAAACAATACTTTTCACTATATCCCAATACATGTGACAATAATAAATCAAATATTAAGCTGATCTTTCGCTACACCCTATCTGTAACTGTAACACTACATTCTGCACTCTCTCCTTTCCTTTTCCCCGATGTACTCTATGAATGGTATGCTTTGTCTGTATAGCGCGCAAGAAACAATACTTTTCACTGTATACCAATACGTACAAAGAACAAAGAAAATTACAGCACAGGAACAGGCCCTTCGGCCCTCCAAGTCTGCACCGACCATGCTGCCCGACTGAACTAAAACCCCCTACCCTTCCTGGGACCATATTCCTCTATTCCCATCCTATTCATGTATTTGTCAAGACGCCCCTTAAAACTCACTATCGTATCCGTTTCCACTACCGCCCCCGGCAACGAGTTCCAGGCACCCACCACCCTCTGTGTAAAAAAACTGCCTCGTACATCTCCTTTAAACCTTGCCCCTCGCACCTTAAACCTGTGCCCCCTGGGAAAAAGCTTCCGACTATCCACTCTGTCCATGCCTCTCATAGTCTTATAGACTTCTATCAGGTCGCCCCTCAACCTCCGTCGTTCCAGTGAGAACAAACCAAGTTTCTCCAACCTCTCCTCATAGCTAATGCCCTCCATACCAGGCAGCATCCTGGTAAATCTTTTCTGTACCTTCTCCAAAGCCTCCACATCCTTCTGGTAGTGTGAAGACCAGAACTGAAAACTCAATTCCAAGTGCGGCCTAACTAAGGTTCTATAAAGCTGCAACATGACTTGCCAATTTTTAAACTCAATGCCCCGGCCGATGAAGGCAAGCATGCCGTATGCCTTCTTGACTACCTTCTCCACCTGCATTGCCACTTTCAGTGACCTGTGTACCTGTACACCCAGATCCCTTTGCCTATCAATACTCTTAAGGGTTCTGCCATTTACTGTATATTTCCTATCTGTATTAGACCTTCCAAAATGCATTACCTCACATTTGTCCGGATTAAACTCCATCTGCCATCTCTCCGCCCAAGTCTCCAACTGATCTATATCCTGCTGTATCCTCTGATGGTCCTCATCACTATCTACAAATTCACCAACCTTTGTGTCGTCCGCAAACTTACTAATCAAACCAGTTACATTTTCCTCCAAATCATTTATATATATTACAAACAGCAAAGGTCCCAGCACTGATCCCTGAGGAACGCCACTTGTCACAGCCCTCCATTCAGAAACGCAATCTTCCATTGCTACCCTCTGTCTTCTTTGATTGAGCCAGTTCTGTATCCACTTTGCCAGCTCACCTCTGATCCCATGCGACTTTACCTTCTGCACCAGTCTGCCATGAGGCACCTTTTCAAAGGCCTTACTGAAGTCCATGTAGACAACATCCACTGCCCTACCCTCATCAATCATCTTCGTCACTTCCTCGAAAAACATGTGACAATAATAAATCAAATCAAATATGAAGCTGATCTTTCTCTCCACCCTAGCTATGACTGTAACACTACATTCTGCACCCTCACCCTTCCTTCTCCCCTATGTACTCTATGAACAGTATGTTTTATCTGTATAGCCTGTTTGGGTACACTGAGGGAGAATTTAGCATGGCCAATGCACCTAACCAGTACGTCTTTCGGACTGTGGGAGGAAACTGGAGCATTCGGAGGAAATCCACGCAGACACGGGGAGAACGCGCAGACTCCACACAGACAGTGACCTGAGACCGGAATTGAACCCGGGTCCCTGGCGCGGTGAGGCAGCAGTGCTAACCACTGCGCCACCTGGTATTTTTGCCTGTTTTTTTTGCTTGATAACTCTGATGCAAGCCAGTGACTCCTTGAAGGTTTATTTCGAATAGACAGATGAATCTCTTTCTAAACTGGGGTATTGAGATCCTTGTGGTTAGGTTGACTCAACAGCAACTTGGGTGTTACGAATGACACACTGCCACCCACTACTAGCGCATACAGAAATAGGTCAAATATCAAGTATCGCCGTTCTATCCGTGTGCGATATTATTAAACAGGGGAACGCTTTCCTGCTTTTAAAATCCAGGGTCACCGCCAACAAGCGATGTTACTGTGTACAGTTCTGGTCACCCTATTATAGAAAGGATATTATTAAATTAGAAAGCGTGCAGAAAAGATTTATATTGTCACATGTATTGGGATACAGTGAAAAGTATTGTTTCTTGCGCGCTGTACAGACATAGCATACCGTTCATCGAGTACAGAGGGGAGAGGGAAAGGAGAGGGTGCAGAATGTAGTGTTACAGTTACAGATAGGGTGTAGAGAAAGATCAGCTTAATGTTTGATTTGATTTATTATTGTCTCATGTATTGGGATACAGTGAAAAGTATTGTTTCTTGCGCGCTGTACAGACATAGCATACCGTTCATCGAGTACAGAGGGGAGAGGGAAAGGAGAGGGTGCAGAATGTAGTGTTACAGTTACAGATAGGGTGTAGAGAAAGATCAGCTTAATGTTTGATTTGATTTATTATTGTCTCATGTATTGGGAAACAGTGAAAAGTATTGTTTCTTGCGCGCTATACAGACAAAGCATACCATTCATAGAGTACATAGGGGAGAAAGAAAGAAGCGGTTGCAGAATATAGTGTTACAGTCATAGCTAGGGTGTAGAGAAAGATCAACTTAATGTGAGGTAGGTCCATTCAAAAGTCTGACAGCAGCAGGGAAGAAGCTGTTCTTGAGTCGGTTGGTACATGACCTCAGGCTTTTGTATCTTTTTCCCGAAGGAAGAAGGTGGAAGAGAGAATGTCCGGGGTGCGTGGGGTCCTTGATTATGCTGCCTGCTTTTCCGAGGCAGCGGGAAGTGTAGACAGAGTCAATGGATGGGAGGCTGGTTTGTGTGATGGACTGGGTTCGTTCACAACCCTTTGTAGTTTCTTGTGGTCTTGGGCAGAGCAGGAGCCATACCAAGCTGTGATACAACCAGAAAGAATGCTTTCCATGATCAAATGTAGAGGTTGGTGAGAGTTGCAGTGGATATGCCTAATTCCCTTTGACTTCTGAGATAGTAGAGGTGTCAGCATCGGGGGGACCAGGACAGGTTGTTGATGATCTGAACACCTTAAAACTTGAAGCTCTCGACCATGTTCTCCTTTACGCTTCCTGAAGTCGATGACAATCTCCTTCATTTTGTTGACATTGTGGGAGAGATTATTGTTGCCGCACCAGTTCACCAGATTCTCTATCTCATTCCTGTACTCTGTCTCGTCATTGTGTGAGATCCGACCCACTCCGGTGGTGTCGTCAGCAAACTTGAAAATCGAGTTGGTGGGGAATTTGCCGCACAGTCATAGGGGTATAAGGAGTATAGTCGGGGGCTGAGAACACAGCCTTGTGGGGCACCGGTGTTGAGGATGATCGTGGAGGAGGTGTTGTTGCCTATCCTTACTGATTGTGGTCTGTGAGTTTGGGAGTTCAGGATCCAGTCACAGAGGGAGGTGCCGAGGCCCAGGCCACGGCGTTTGGAGATGGGTTTCGTGGGAATAACAGTGTTGAAGGCTCTCACACACGCACACTCTCACACACACGTTTAAAACATCTTCAATCGCCAAGAAAAAATCCAGGTCAAATTTGACATTGCCCTTTCACCAGCTGACAGCTCAGAGGAACTGTCTCAAGCCCGTCCCCCTGACCTGACATTCGCCATGATAGATTGACTAAAGGTTGGCAGGAGGCTGCAGCGGCTGGGTTCGGAGGGGGCAATCCTTCCAAATTTAGGGATACGACATGATCACACCCTATAAATACGAAGCATGCTATATTGCCCCTTAGTGTCCAAAGATGTGCAGGTTAGGTGGATTGGCCATGCTATATTGTCCTTTAGTGTCCAAAGATGTGCAGGTTAGGTGGATTGGCCATGCTAAATTGCCCCTTAGTGTCCAAAGATGTGCAGGTTAGGTAGATTTGCCATGCTAAATTGCCCCTTAGAGTCCAAAGGTGTGTAGGTTCGGTGGATTGGCCGTGCTAAATTGCCCCTTAGTGTCCAAAGATGTGTAGGTTAGGTGGATTGGCCGTGCTAAATTGCCCCTTAGTGTCCAAAGATGTGCAGGTTAGGTGGATTGTCCATGCTAAATTGTCCCTTAGTGTCCAAAGATGTGCAGGTTAGGTGGATTGGCCGTGCTAAATTGCCCCCTAGTGTCCAAAGATGTACAGGTTAGGTGGATTGGCCATGCTAAATTGCCCCTTAGTGTCCAAAGATGTGTAGGTTAGGTTGATTGGCCAGGCTAAATTGTCCCTTAGTGTCCAAAGATGTGCAGGTTAGGTAGATTTGCCATGCTAAATTGCCCCTTAGTGTCCAAAGGTGTGTAGGTTCGGTGGATTGGCCGTGCTAAATTGCCCCTTAGTGTCCAAAGATGTGCAGGTTAGGTGGATTGGCCATGCTAAATTGCCCCTTAGTGTCCAAAGATGTGCAGGTTAGGTGGATTGGCCATGCTAAATTGCCCCTTGGTGTCAGGGGGACTACGGGTTACAGGAATAGGATGGGATTGGTGTCGGTGTGGACGTGATGGGCCAAATGGCCTCCTCTGTTCTGTCGGGATTCTATGATCTCAATTCTCCCTCAGTGTACACAAAATGGCGCCGGAGTGTGGCGACTAGGGGATTTTCACAGTAACTTCATTGCAGTGTTAATGTAAGCCGACTTGTGACACTAATAAATAAACTTTTTTTTAAAAAAGGCAGTGGGAGCAGAGTGAATATTTTTAAGACAGTGCGAGATAGATTCTTGCTGATAATGGGGTTGAAAGGTTATCGGGGGTGAAAGGTTATTGGGGGGAATGTGGGGTTGAGATTCCAATCAGATGAGATTATTGAATGGCAGAGCAGACTTGAGGGGCCGAGTGGCCTACTTCTGCTCCTAATGTGTATTTTATTTTATTTATTAGTGTCACAAGTAGGCTTAGATTAACACTGCAATGAAGTTACTGTGAAAATCATGTGTCCTTACAGCAGGCACACATGATCAAAGTGGCAGTAGGGGATCATGTTCGTAACTTTAAAAGGCATCCGTTAATCTGTTTTAGCTTTACACTTGTCAGTCACCTTTTCCCCTGGCATTCTCCATATCGCATTCCCTGGATTTCATCCGGAACATTCCCTCTCAAATTTAGTTGCTTGATGAACATTTGCATTTTGAAATGGAATCACAGAATCCGAACACTGCAGATGGAGGCCATTCGGCCCATTGGGTCTACACCAATCCCACCCAGGCCCTATTCCCGTAACCCCAATGGACTTACCCTGTTAGTCCCCCTGACACTAAGGGGCAATTTAGCATGGCCAATCCACCTAACCCGCACATTTTTGGACACTAAGGGGCAATTTAGCATGGCCAATCCACCTAACCTGCACATTTTTGGACACTAAGGGGCAATTTAGCATGGCCAATCCACCTAACCTGCACATCTTTGGACACTAAGGGGCAATTTAGCATGGCCAATCCACCTAACCTGCACATCTTTGGACACTAAGGGGCAATTTAGCATGGCTAATCCACCTAACCTGCACATCTTTGGACACTAAGGGGCAATTTAGCATGGCCAATCCACATAACCTGCACATCTTTGGACACTAAGGGGCAATTTAGCATGGCCAATCCACCTAACCCGCGCACCTTTGGAGTGTGGGAGGAAACCAGAGCACCCGGAGGAAACCCACGCAGACACTGGGAGAACGTGCAGACTCCACACAGACAGTGACCCAAGCCAGGAATCGAACCCAGGTCCCTGGCACTGTGAAGCAGCAGTGCTAAGCACTGTGCCACTGTGCCGCCCAAGGTTACATACCTGTGTGTCTGCACCAAGGTCTGACACACGGATATGTCCTTTTGGCTTTTTTTCAAACTTTTCATCTGTTATATGGGTTGGAGTAACAAAATTCCAGCACAGTCACATTCACAATCCTAAACAAAAGTACCCCCGGCTACCTTCTATTGTTTCAACTGGTGTAGAATTTTATTAGTTGGTTGATTGTGAAGTTGCAAATACAATTATTACATTGTTCTCTCTCTCTCTCTGTTTTCCGTACCAGAATTGGGGATGCTTTTCAAAGTGACTTAATGGCACAGTGCTCACTAACTGCTCCAATGCTAAGCTTGGACAGACTTACTTTAATCCCCAGTCTGCATTCAGTTACCTGATCTTAGCTGGGTGAGAGGAAACCGGGCTGTCAGAATTGGCCATAACAGTGCAGAGAGAAAGAGACAGAGCACTCACGCCAGGGCGACAGATCATTCTCATGAAATGAAATAAGGGACACTTTGATCCGTGGGGCGTTGGGCTTGAAGCTTATTTATTAGTGCCACAAGTAGGCTTACATTAACACTGCAGTGAAGTTACTGTGAAAATCCCCTAGTCGCCACACTCCTGTTCAGGTACACTGAGGGGGATTTTAGCACGGCCAATGCACCCAACCAGCACGCCTTTCGGACTGTGGGAGGAAACCCACGCAGACACAGGGGAGAATGTGCAGACTCCGCACAGACAGTGACCCAAGCCGGGAATCGAACCCGGGTCTCTGGCGCTGTGAGGCAGCGGTGCTGGCCACTGTGCCACCATGCCGCCCAGGGTGTGGGGGTTAAAAATCAGTGAGGATAATGTTGCAACTCCATCTCTGCTGATGGACTTCAATGAAATTGGGCGCATTGACCTGAACAGGAGTGTGGCGACTCGGGGAATTTCACAGTAACTTCATTGCAGTGTTAATGTAAGCCTTACTTGTGACTAACTTTAACTCATCTGCAGTCCTACTCGAATTGTTCAAACCTGCCCTGGATCGGTCTCCCATGGGCTGCCCCAGAGTGACGGGACAAGAGACGGGCGAACTGTCAACACAAGGAGTTCCCCCTTAAAACTCAGGGCTTGGTCATCTTTGGTTCCCACCGCTGCTGCTCCCTGCACGGGTGGGTGCCAGGCGAGGGCAGAATTGGGCAAATAGTACGAGGCCACCTCTGGCCGAATGGCCAGCGATCCTCATCACTCGGACTTGCAACTAGCCACTTGGGTGAGATCTATGGGAGGTCAACCAGTCCCCAAGATACAGCGAACATAGCGCGAATCACTGCCCTCAGGAGAAAGCAGGGCAAGCTGCGTCTAAAAATAAAATCTTTCTCTCTGAGCAGTCTCACAGCTGTTGTAGAAACCACCTCACTGAAGCTGCCATCCAAAGTTGTGACTGATGCACCACTTTTGGCCTGAGCAGTTAAAACCCTACTATTCCAGCACTGCCTTTCCACAACTTTTAACAGCATAAAAGCTAACACTGGTTCCTAACCAATTTGCAACCAGAGGGATTGGCACAGGGGCCATGCCCCAACATTTGAATGCAAAAATGTTTGACAGTTTTGCCACTCACAGCAACTATCCCTTCGTTACTTGCTGACCCTATCTCCCGTCCGGGTCATTAATATTACAAAATCCTACCCTCCCAGGAGTCCAAAACACACTCGCCCGGTAAAGCCACAACTGAAAGCAAAATGCACTTCTTCGAATGACAGTTCTTGCCTGTGTGCACACATCTACAAAACACGAACAAATGAAAGCACTTGTGTCATACACATAGCAGCACTTCAGATATGCCAAGAATACAGTGGTCTGACTGCACAGTTGTAAAGTAAGCACGTTCACGGGAGATGGACACAAGGGTAAAACACATATCTTAAACAGTGCTCAGCACAACAGACTAAAGTGGGAAACACATCTTTAAAACATTCCTTACCAGAACAGAAGTTCCCTTGGGCTGAAATTGTAAACTGATTCATCTACCCCCAAATGTGAGTTCATAATTGAGAAAAAAAAGTTATCAGAAAGCAAGTTATATTTGCAATACATACCTGATTGTAATATATGTCTAATAGGTTTTGTTTTAAGAATCCAGATCAAAATGATGCATAGAAATAGCTTTTTTTAAACTCCCGCCCCAAAAAACAAAATTCCCAATGGATGATTGTAGTAACACAGCAATGCAGAGGTGAGCATCAGGTTGGAGACACCTGCAGATTTGCCGTGGGAGTGTTTTTTCCAGGTACTTTTTGCAGCCCCCCTCACTGACTGACAGCCTCCCCAGTCTCTGGGAATCTCTCCTTGTCAATATCACTTTGTAATGAAATTGCAATTACGTCTGGGAGGGCGGGGCATGCGAGGGGGTGGTGGGGGGAGGGAGCCAGACCAGCTCCTATTGGTCAAGCCCCTTGCCTGTGGGCGGTACCCGTCTGGGACAGGAGCCAATGGCTTGGTTGTGCCCAGTGGCTGACGTGCGTGGAGCTCCATTGACGCACAGGAGAGAGCTAAATATATTGGCAAGGTGCTGGAATGTGGTGGGACACAGAAAGGGTGTCCCCCCTCTCTCCACCCACTCACCTGCAGCTATATTTAGAGATGATGTGGAGATGCCGGCGTTGGACTGGGGTAAACACAGTAAGAACTTGGTGTTGTTAAACTTCTTGCTATATTTAAAGCCAGGGCTCGCCCTCTTTCATTATAAAGAAATGCAAACAACACTGAGAGGGAGAGAAACACACACAAGAACAAATGTCAATAAATTTTTAAAAATATATATTAATTCATGGGAATGTGGGCGTCTCTATCTCCAATTCTGAGGAAGTTTTTTTAACTTTTCTTTATTATTGTCACAAGTAGACATACATTAGCACTGCAATGAAGTTACTGTGAAAATCCCCCAATCGCCACACTCCTGTTCGGGAACACACTGAGGGAGAATTTAGCATGGCCAATCCCCCTAACCTACACATCTTTGGGCACGAAATGGCAATTTAGCATGGCCAATCCACCTAACCCGCACATCTTTAGACACTAAGGGGCAATTTAGCATGGCCAATCCACCTAACCCGCACATCTTTAGACACTAAGGGGCAATTTAGCATGGCCAATCCACCTAACCTACACATCTTTGGACACTAAGGGACAATTTGGCATGGCCAATCCACCTAACCCGCACATCTTTAGACACTAAGGGGCAATTTAGCATGGCCAATCCACCTAACCCGTACATCTTTGGACACTAAGGGGCAATTTAGCATGGCCAATCCACCTAACCCGCACATCTTTAGACACTAAGGGGCAATTTAGCATGGCCAATCCACCTAACCTACACATCTTTGGACACTAAGGGACAATTTACCATGGCCAATCCACCTAACCCGCACATCTTTAGACACTAAGGGGCAATTTAGCATGGCCAATCCACCTAACCCGCACATCTTTGGACACTAAGGGGCAATTTAGCACGGCCAATCCACCTAACCTGCACATCTCAGGACCCATCTCAGTGGGCCGCGAGATTGAAATCGGGCTTGTTCACTAACCGTGTCCCCATGAATAAGATTAAATATATTTAATCCACACTGAATATTCCAGAACGAGTTGTAGAAAATCCTTCATCATTTCTATATTAATGGGACTGTCATCAACTTCCAATGGTAAAAAACAAAAGAAATATTGACACTTTGGACACAGCGCACGGCTCTCACACTCAGTGTTGTGTGGAATCAGCACACACCTCACTTCACTCACCCTCGCTTTACGTACGAATCACTTCAGTCACACCGGGAGGACAAAAACGACACGGACAGGAATCAGTGGAATGGGGCAACCCTGCGCCCGGGGCAACGCTCAACAAAATGTCTCGTGGGGGCCGCACTCAGATGTGGCCCCCCAATGGTATAATGCCACCTTGAATGCTGGGAACATTGGACGTGCTCTTACTGGTCGTTCATGCCAGGCTCCCGCTGCAGCGAGGGTGAAGAATTTGGCAGCCAGCCAAATCTCCGTTCACTGCAGCGGGATGGGAAAATCCCGTCTGCGTGAACGGTAAAAAGATTCCGGTCATTCACTCTGTTTCTCTCTCCACAGATGCCACCAGACCTGCTAGGTTTTTCCAGCACTTTCTACTTTTATTGCCCCTTGAGAAGATGGTGGTGAGACGCCATCATGAACTCCTGCAGTCCATGTGGTGTAGGTACACCCACAGGGCTGTTAGGGAGGGAGTTCCAGGATTGTTATTGGACATCAGTCAGTCCATGTGGTGTAGGTACACCCACAGTGCTGTTAGGGAGGGAGTTCCAGGATTGTTATTGGACATCAGTCAGTCCATGTGGTGTAGGTACACCCACAGTGCTGTTAGGGAGGGAGTTCCAGGATTGTTATTGGACATCAGTCAGTCCATGTGGTGTAGGTACACCCACAGTGCTGTTAGGGAGGGAGTTCCAGGATTGTTATTGGACATCAGTCAGTCCACGTGGTGTAGGTACACCCACAGCGCTGTTAGGGAGGGAGTTCCAGGATTGTTATTGGACATCAGTCAGTCCATGTGGTGTAGGTACACCCACAGTGCTGTTAGGGAGGGAGTTCCAGGATTGTTATTGGACATCAGTCAGTCCACGTGGTGTAGGTACACCCACAGTGTGGTTAGGGAGGAAGTTCCGGGATTGTTATTGGACATCAGTCAGGTCCATGTGGTGCAGGTACACCCACAGTGCTGTTAGGGAGGGAGTTCCGGGATTGTTATTGGACATCAGTCAGTCTGTGTGGTGTAGGTACACCCACAGTGCTGTTAGGGAGGGAGTTCCAGGATTGTTATTGGACACCAGTCAGTCGATGTGGTGTAGGTACACCCACAGTGCTGTTAGGGAGGGAGTTCCAGGATTGTTATTGGACATCAGTTAGTCCATGTGGTGTAGGTACACCCACAGTGCTGTTAGGGAGGGAGTTCCAGGATTGTTATTGGACATCAGTCAGTCTGTGTGGTGTTAGGGAGTTCCAGGATTGTTATTGGACATCAGTCAGTCCATGTGGTGTAGGTACACCCACAGTGCTGTTAGGGAGGGTGTTCCAGGATTGTTATTGGACATCAGTCAGTCCATGTGGTGTAGGTACACCCACAGTGCTGTTAGGGAGGGAGTTCCAGGATTGTTATTGGACATCAGTCAGTCCACGTGGTGTAGGTACACCCACAGTGTGGTTAGGGAGGAAGTTCCGGGATTGTTATTGGACATCAGTCAGGTCCATGTGGTGCAGGTACACCCACAGTGCTGTTAGGGAGGGAGTTCCGGGATTGTTATTGGACATCAGTCAGTCTGTGTGGTGTAGGTACACCCACAGTGCTGTTAGGGAGGGAGTTCCAGGATTGTTATTGGACACCAGTCAGTCGATGTGGTGTAGGTACACCCACAGTGCTGTTAGGGAGGGAGTTCCAGGATTGTTATTGGACATCAGTTAGTCCATGTGGTGTAGGTACACCCACAGTGCTGTTAGGGAGGGAGTTCCAGGATTGTTATTGGACATCAGTCAGTCTGTGTGGTGTTAGGGAGTTCCAGGATTGTTATTGGACATCAGTCAGTCCATGTGGTGTAGGTACACCCACAGTGCTGTTAGGGAGGGTGTTCCAGGATTGTTATTGGACATCAGTCAGTCCATGTGGTGTAGGTTCACCCACAGTGCTGTTAGGGAGGGAGTTCCAGGATTGTTATTGGACATCAGTCGGTCCATGTGGTGTAGGTACACCCACAGTGCTGTTAGGGAGGGAGTTCCAGGATTGTTATTGGACATCAGTTAGTCCATGTGGTGTAGGTACACCCACAGTGCTGTTAGGGAGGGAGTTCCAGGATTGTTATTGGACATCAGTCAGTCTGTGTGGTGTTAGGGAGTTCCAGGATTGTTATTGGACATCAGTCAGTCCATGTGGTGTAGGTACACCCACAGTGCTGTTAGGGAGGGAGTACCAGGATTGTTATTGGACGTCAGTCAGTCCATGTGGTGTAGGTACACCCACAGTGCTGTTAGGGAGGGAGTTCCAGGATTGTTATTGGACATCAGTCAGTCCATGTGGTGTAGGTACATCCACAGTGTTGTTAGGGAGGGAGTTCCAGGATTGTTATTGGACAGTCAGTCTGTGTGATGTAGGTACACCCACAGTGTGGTTAGGGAGGAAGTTCCGGGATTGTTATTGGACATCAGTCAGGTCCATGTGGTGCAGGTACACCCACAGTGTTGTTAGGGAGGGAGTTCCGGGATTGTTATTGGACATCAGTCAGTCTGTGTGGTGTAGGTACACCCACAGTGCTGTTAGGGAGGGAGTTCCAGGATTGTTATTGGACATCAGTCAGTCGATGTGGTGTAGGTACACCCACAGTGCTGTTAGGGAGGGAGTACCAGGATTGTTATTGGACGTCAGTCAGTCCATGTGGTGTAGGTACACCCACAGTGCTGTTAGGGAGGGAGTTCCAGGATTGTTATTGGACATCAGTCAGTCCATGTGGTGTAGGTACATCCACAGTGTTGTTAGGGAGGGAGTTCCAGGATTGTTATTGGACATCAGTCGGTCTGTGTGATGTAGGTACACCCACAGTGTGGTTAGGGAGGAAGTTCCGGGATTGTTATTGGACATCAGTCAGGTCCATGTGGTGCAGGTACACCCACAGTGCTGTTAGGGAGGGAGTTCCGGGATTGTTATTGGACATCAGTCAGTCTGTGTGGTGTAGGTACACCCACAGTGCTGTTAGGGAGGGAGTTCCAGGATTGTTATTGGACATCAGTCAGTCGATGTGGTGTAGGTACACCCACAGTGCTGTTAGGGAGGGAGTACCAGGATTGTTATTGGACGTCGGTCAGTCCATGTGGTGTAGGTACACCCACAGTGCTGTTAGGGAGGGAGTTCCAGGATTGTTATTGGACATCAGTCAGTCCATGTGGTGTAGGTACATCCACAGTGTTGTTAGGGAGGGAGTTCCAGGATTGTTATTGGACATCAGTCGGTCTGTGTGATGTAGGTACACCCACAGTGTGGTTAGGGAGGAAGTTCCGGGATTGTTATTGGACATCAGTCAGGTCCATGTGGTGCAGGTACACCCACAGTGCTGTTAGGGAGGGAGTTCCAGGATTGTTATTGGACATCAGTCAGTCTGTGTGATGTAGGTACACCCACAGTGTTGTTAGGGAGTTCCAGGATTGTTATTGGACATCAGTCAGTCCATGTGGTGTCGGTACACCCACAGTGCTGTTAGGGAGGGAGTTCCAGGATTGTTATTGAACATCAGTCAGTCCATGTGGCGTAGGTACACCCACAGTGCTGTTAGAGAGGTAGTTCCAGGATTGTTATTGGACATTGGGGCGGCACGGTAGCACAGTGGTTAGCACTGCTGCTTCACAGCTCCAGGGAACTGGGTTTGATTCCCGGCTTGGGTCACTGTCTGTGTGGAGTTTGCACATTCTCCTCGTGTCTGCGTTGGTTTCCTCTGGGTGCTCCGGTTTCCTCCCACAGTCCAAAGATGTGCAGGTTAGGTTGATTGGCCATGCTAAAATTGCCCCTTAGTGTCCTGAGGTGTGTAGGGTAGAGGGATTAGCGGGTAAATGTGTAGGGATATGGGGGTAGGGCCTGGGTGGGATTGTGGTCAGTGCAGACTCGATGGGCTGAATGGCCTGTTTCTGCACTGTAGGGTTTCTATGGTTTCAGTTAGTCCATGTGGTGTAGGTACACCCACGGTGCTGTTAGGGAGGTGGTTCCAGGATCGTTATTGGACATCAGTCAGTCCATGTGGTGTAGGTACACCCACGGTGCTGTTAGGGAGGTGGTTCCAGGATCGTTATTGGACATCAGTCAGTCCATGTGGTGTAGGTACACCCACAGTGCTGTTAGGGAGGGATTTCCAGGATTGTTATTGGACATCATAGAACATAGAACGTAGAACACTACAGCGCAGTACAGGCCCTTCGGCCCTCGATGTTGCGCCGACCAGTGGAACCAATCTAAAGCCCCTCTAATCTACACTATTCCAATATCATCCATATGTTTATCCAACAAATCATTTGGATGCTCTTAATGTTGACGAGTCCACTACTGCTGCAGGCAGGGCATTCCACGCCCTTACTACCCTCTGAGTAAAGAACCTACCTCTAACATCTGTCCTATATCTCTCACCCCTCAATTTAAAGCTATGTCCCCTCATGCTAGCCATCACCATCCGAGGAAGAAGGCTCTCACTATCCACCCTATCTAATCCTCTGATCATCTTGTATGCCTCTATTAAGTCACCTCTTAACCTTCTTCTCTCTGACGAAAACAACCTCAAGCCCCTCAGCCTTTCCTCATACGATTTTCCCACCATGCCAGGCAACATCCTGGTAAATCTCCTCTGCACCCTTTCCAACACTTCCACATCTTTCCTATAATACGGCGACCAGAACTGTACGCAATACTCCAAATGCGGCCGCACCAGAGTTTTGTACAGTTGCAGCATGACCTCCTGGCTCCGAAACTCAATCCCTCTACCAATAAAAGCTAACACACCGTACGCCTTCTTAACAACCCTATCAACCTGGGTGCCAACTTTCAGGGATCTATGCACATGGACACCCAGATCCCTCTGTTCATCCACACTACCAAGTATCTTACCATTAGCCCAGTACTCTGTATTCCTGTTACTCCTTCCAAAGTGAACCACCTCACACTTTTCCGCATTAAACTCCATTTGCCACCTCTCAGCCCAGCTCTGCAGCTTATCTATGTCCCTCTGTAACCTGCCACTTCCCTCCGCACTGTCTACAACTCCACCGACTTTAGTGTCATCCGCAAATTTACTAATCCATCCTTCCACGCCCTCATTCAGGTCATTAATAAAAATGACAAACAGCAGTGGCCCCAAAACAGATCCTTGCGGTACACCACTAGTAACTGAACTCCAGGATGAATATTTCCCATCAACCACCACCCTTTGTTTTCTTTCAGCTAGCCAATTCCTGATCCAAACCACTAAATCACCCACAATCCCATGTGTCCGTATTTTCTGCAAAAGCTTACCATGGGGGACCTTATCAAACGCTTTGCTGAAATCCATATACACCACATCAACCGCTTTACCCTCATCCACCTCTTTGGTCACCTTCTCAAATAACTCAATAAGGTTTGTGAGGCACGACCTACCCTTCACAAAACCGTGCTGACTATCCCTAATCAAATTATTCCTTTCTAGGTGATTATAAATCCTATCTCTTATAATCCTTTCCAATACTTTGCCCACAACAGAAGTAAGGCTCACCGGTCTATAATTACCAGGGTTGTCCCTACTCCCCTTCTTGAACAAGGGGACAACATTTGCTATCCTCCAGTCTTCTGGCACTGTTCCTGTAGACAATGACGACACAAAGATCAAAGCCAAAGGCTCTGCAATCTCCTCTCTCGCGTCCCAGAGAATCCTAGGATAAATCCCATCCGGCCCAGGGGACTTATCTATTTTTACCCTTTCCAGAATTGCTAACACCTCCTCCTTATGAACCTCAATCCCATCCAGTCCAACAGCCTGCATCTCAGTACTCCCCTCAACAACACTGTCCCTCTCCTGTGTGAATACCGACGAAAAATATTCATTTAGTGCCTCTCCTACCTCTTCAGACTCCACGCACAACTTCCCACTCCTGTCCTTGACTGGCCCTAATCTTACCCTAGTTATTCTTTTCCTCCTGACATACCTATAGAAAGCTTTCGGGTTTTCCTTGATCCTACCTGCCAAAGACTTCTCCTGTCCCCATCAGTCAGTCCATGTGGTGTAGGTACACCCACAGTGCTGTTAGGGAGGGAGTTCCAGGATTGTTATTGGACATCAGTCAGTCCATGTGGTGTAGGTACACCCACAGTGCTGTTAGGGAGGGAGTTCCAGGATTTTGACCCAGTGACAGTGAAGGAACGGCGATATATTTCCAAGTCAGGATGGTGAGTGACTTGGAGGGAACTTGCAGGTGGTGGCGTTCCCAGGTATCTGCTGCCCTTGTCCTTCTAGGTGGAAGCGGTTGTGGGTTTGGAAGGTGCTGTCTAAGGATCTTTGGTGAGTTGCTGCAGTGCATCTTGTAGATGGTACACACTGCTGCTACTGAGCGTCGGTGGTGGAGGGAGTGAATGTTTGTGGATGGGGGGCCAATCAAGCGGGGCTGCTTTGTCCTGGATGGTGTTGAGCTTCTTGAGTGTTGTTGGAGCTGCACCATCCAGGCAAGTGACGCTCAGGCAAAACAAGACTTTCCATCACAAAGGGAGCTCTGAACTTTTTTTACCCTCCACGTACGCTGCCTGACATGCTGAACATTTGGTGTTTTTTTTAATATCGATATTTCAGACTTCCAGCATCCACCATACATCATCGCTGCCTTCATTGTGGCATTTTTCATTTGCAGAGGACGAACTTGTATTCATACAGATCTCAACCCGAGGACCCGAACTTTCCAAACTGCTTTCCAGGCAATGAGGTGCTGTGAAAATGTTGGAAGCCAGTTTGTACACAGCAATCTCCCAGCAGCAATGCAATCAGACAATCTGTTCTTTTCAGTGCTGGAGTCTGAGGGGTGAATATTAGCCGGGACATCTGCTTCTAATTCTTGCTTTGAATAGGACTGTCGATCTTTCAGCTCCATCAGCAAGAACAGACCACAGTCCAATCAACTGAAGCACATTTGTGTCTGACAGTGGAGCACTCCCTCAGTGCTGGATTCATCGAAGGGTTGGAACACTGGAGGCCGTTCAGCCCATCATGTCTGCCAGCTCTCTAATGAAACAATTCATCTGCTGCCACTCTCCTGCCTTCTCCCTGTGGCCCTGGGCATTCTTCCATTTCTGACAATGATCCAATTCCCTTTCGAATATCTCAATTGATCCTGTCTCCACCACACTCTCAGACAGTACATTCCAGATCCTAACCACTCGCTGTGTGAATCTGTCTCCACCACACTCTCAGACAGTACATCCCAGATCCTAACCACTCGCTGTGTGAATCTGTCTCCACCACACTCTCAGACAGTGCATTCCAGATCCTAACCACTCACTGTGTGAATCTGTCTCCACCACACTCTCAGACAGTGCATTCCAGATCCTAACCACTCACTGTGTGAATCTGTCTCCACCACACTCTCAGACAGTACATTCCAGATCCTAACCACTCGCTGTGTGAATCTGTCTCCACCACACTCTCAGACAGTACATTCCAGACCCTCACCACTCGCTGTGTGAATCTGTCTCCACCACACTCTCAGACAGTACATTCCAGACCCTCACCACTCACTGTGTGAATCTGTCTCCACCGCACTCTCAGACAGTACATTCCAGATCCACCCCTCTCATGATTTTGAACATCACGCTCAAATCTCCTCTCAGCCTTTGTTGTTCCAAGTACAGCAGTCCCAACTTCTCCAATCTATCCACATCACTGAAGTCCCTCATCCCAGGAATCATTCTCCTGAATATTTTCTGCACTCTCTCTTCACAATTGGGTGGTGCAGTTGTTCGCACTGCTGCCTCAGGGACCTGGGTTCAATTCCAGCATTGGGTCACCGTGTGGAGTTTGCGCATTCTCCCCGAGTCTGAGTGGGTTTCCTTCAGGTGCTCCGGTTTCCTTCCACAGTCCAAAGATGTGCAGGTTAGGTGGATTGACCATACTAAATTTTCCCTTAGTGTCCAAAGATGTGCAGGTTAGGTCGATTGGCCATGCTAAATTGTCCCTTAGTGTCCAAAGGTATGTAGGTTAGTTGGATTGGCCATGGTAAATTGCCCCTTGATGTCCAAAGATGTGTGAGTTGGATGGATGGGCCCGGTTACATTGTCCCTTAGTGCCCAAAGATGTGTAGGTTAGGTGGATTGGCTATGCTAAATTATCCCTTGATGTCCAAAGATGTGTAAGTTAAGTGGATTGGCTGTGCTAAATTATCCCTTGATGTCCAAAGGTGTGCAGGTTAGGTGGATTGGCCATGCTAAATTGCTCCTTAGTGTCCAACGATGTGTAGGTCAGGTGGATTGGCCATGCTAAATTGCTCCTTAGTGTCCAACGATGTGTAGGTCAGGTGGATTGGCCATGCTAAATTGCTCCTTCGTGTCCAAAATGTGTGGGTTGGCTGGATGGGCCACATTAAATTATCCCTTGATGTCCAAAGATGTGTAAGTTAAGTGGATTGGCTGTGCTAAATTATCCCTTGATGTCCAAAGATGTGCAGGTTAGGTGGATTGGCCATGCTAAATTGTCCCTTAGTGTCCAAAGATGTGGAGGTTAGGTGGATTGGCCATGCTAAATTGTCCCTTAGTGTCCAAAGATGTGTAGGTTAGGTGGATTGGCCATGCTAAATTGCCCCATAATGTCCAAAGATGTGCAGGTTACGTGGATTGACCATGCTAAATTGCTCCTTAGTGTCCAAAGATGTGCGGGTTAGGTGGATTGAGCATGCTAAATTGTCCCTTAGTGTCAGGGGGATTAGCAGGGTAAATACGTGGGGTTATGGGGATAGGGCCTGGGTGGGATTGTGGTCGGTACAGACTCGATGGACTGAATAGCCTCCTTCTGCACTGTCGGCATTCTATGATTCTATCCTTCCTAAAATATGGCACCCAGAGCAGGACACAATACTCTAGTTGATGCTGAAGCAGTGTTTTTTTACAAGTTCAGCATAACCTCTTGTACTCTATGCCCCTATTAATAAAGCCTAGGCTACTGCATGCTTCATTAATCATGCTCCCCACCTGCACTGCTACCTTCAATGCATATACACACCCAGATCTCTCTGCTCCTGCGCCCCCTTTAGGATTGTACCCTTTATTTTATCTTGTCTCTCCAGGTTCTTCCTCCCAAAATGAATGGCATGGCACTTCTCCGCATTAAATTCCATCTGCCACTTGTCCACTGATGGAATCATGGACAGGCAGAGAAGATGAGGAGGATAGGTTTGTAATCCATGTTGAAATCAGAAACATTTGCTTCTGGAGCGTAGACTTTCCATTGCGATCCCTTAAACTCTGAGTGTGCCATATATGTTGCATAATGAATCTTTCCCTGTGCTCATGCCATACTCTCGCTCACATTCCAACTATAGCTTGGATGACTGCTGCAAATCATGTTCCAAGTGAGCTTCAAGAGTGACCAATACATTTGCAGAATTTGCTGTCGAAGGGGTGTTATGGTTCAGATCATAGAAACTCCAAAATGTTTTATGAAGCCCGCCTGGATCATAAATTTTTGCATCTTGAATTTGGCTAGGATAAGCATGATATGTTCCACTTCAGGTATGATTCAAAAGACCCACTCGGGAGCTTTTACCGAACAAAGTTTATTTCAGAATATAGTTAATATGTATAGAAAGAAAATTAGCAAGAACCTTTATCAATTACAAACAGGAAACAAAACATAATGTATAATCCTTAACAAAGATATCAATGTGTTCCAATCAAACCAAAACCCTTGCCATAGACAAAACCCTTTAAACAGGTTCAATACAGCAAAGACTGCTGCTCACGTGGCAGTGGAAATTGTGTCCTTTGGTTGCAGTCTGCAGTTCTCTGGATTCACTCTGAACAGTTTGAAGACAAGACAGCTTTCCCAAAACACCAGGAGAGACTCTGGTCCAGCCCCCAACAACATCAGATTTTCACCCTTCAGGAAGACAAGAGAATTTCAAAAGCAAAAAAAGGGAGAGAGGGAAAACATTTTGTTTTAACTTGCTGCCCCTTCTAAAACTAAAAACTCAAACCTGCAGCTCCAAAAAAAAAACTGTCCACAAACACATGTATGGCAGCACAGTGGTTAGCACTGCTGCCTCACAGCGCCAGGGACCCGGGTTCAATTCCCGGATCACTGTCTGTGTGGAGTTTGCACATTCTCCCCGTGTCTGTGTGGGTTTCCTCCGGGTGCTCCGGTTTCCTCCCACAGTCCAAAGATGTGCAGGTTAGGTGGATTGGCCGTGCTAAATTGCCCCTTCGTATCATGGGTTCTCACAGGGTAAATGGGGATCGGGCCTGGGTGAGATTGTGGTCGGTGCAGACTCGATGGGCCAAATAGCCTCCTTCTGCACTGGAGGGATTCTGGGATTCTATGATTCATCCTCATAACAATGCAGGATGGTAAAACGAATCCCAGGGTAAACAAACAGCCCCATTTAAGCCACTTAAGTAGCAATAAAAGGACATTTCCAGTCAAGCTGGCAACACTGAAGCTGTGGGCTACAGAAATCATGTTTTTAAAACAAAACTTTCTTGAAGGTACACTAGCGCCACAGGTTACACATTCATGGAATTAGCAGATGCAGTATAATGTGGATAAATGTGAGGTTATCCACTTTGGTAGCAATAATAGGAAGGCAGATTATTAGTTGAATGGGTGTAAATTGAGAGAGGTGGATACTCAGCGAGACCTTGGAGTCCTCGTGCATCAGTCGCTGAAAGTAAGCGCGCAGGTACAGCAGGCAGTAAAGAAGGCAAATAGTATGTTGGCCTCCATAGCGAGAGGATTTGAGTATAGGGATAGGGATGTTTTGCTGCAATTGTTGGTGAGGCCACACCTGGAGTATTGTGTGCAGTTTTGGTGTCCTTATCTGAGGAAGGATGTCCTTGCTATAGAGGGAGCACAGCGAAGGTTTACCAGGCTGATTCCTGGGATGGCAGGTCTGTCATATGAGGAGAGACTGAGTTGGTTAGGATTATATTCACTGGAGTTTAGAAGAGTGAGAGGGAATCTCATAGAAACTTATAAAATTCTAACAGGATTAGACAGGGTAGATTCAGAAAGAATGTTCCCAATGGTGGGGGAGTCCAGAACTAGGGGTCATAGTTTGAGGATAAGGGGTAAACTTATAAAATTCTAACAGGGTTAGACAGGGTAGATTCAGAAAGAATGTTCCCGATGGTGGGGGAGTCCAGAACTAGGGGTCATAGTTTGAGGATAAGGGGTAAACCTTTTAGGACTGAGGTGAGGAGAAATTTCTTCACCCAGAGGGTGGTGAATGTGTGGAATTCACTCCCACAGAAAGTAGCTGAGGCCAAAACGTTGTGTGATTTCAAGAAGAAATTAGATTTTGCTCTTGGGGCTAAAGGGATCGAGGAATATCGGGGGGAAGGGGGGGAATCAGGATATTGAATTCGATGATCAGCCATGATCAGAATGAATGGCGGAGCAGGATCGAAGGGCAGAATGGCCTCCTCCTGCTTCTAGTTTCGATGTTTCATCAGGAAAGGTGACTGGAATAATCCATGGCCATCACCATTTCCCATGAACCACGACCAGGCAACCGATTAATGGCAAAAGCATCAGATATAAGACAAGAGTTTACCAGCAGTGGTCATGTAGCTCGCACCAATGCAGAGCAGGTATGGATGAGATGGGCCGAGTCGGCTCCTCCTGTGCTATAATAGAATTACATCAGGTCTATAGCAACAGAAAAAGGCCCTTTCACCAATGCTCCATAAGAGCCTCCTTCCACCCTCCTTGATCTGTGCACACCAGCATAATCTTCACATATTTATCAAACTTCTCTTTAAAGCTCATTAAATAGAAACATAGAATCATAGGATCCCTACAGTCCAGAAGGCCATTCAGCCCATCGAGTCTGCACTGAAAATCCCACCCAGCCCCTCTTCCCGTAACCCCACGTATTTGCTAGTCCCCCTGACAACAAGGATCAATTTAGCATGGCCAATCCACCTAACCTGCACATCTTTGGACACGAAGGGGCAATTTAGCATGGCCAATCCACCTAACCTGCATATCTTTGGACACTAAGGGGCAATTTAGCATGGCCAATCCACCTAACCTGCATATCTTTGGACACAAAGGGACAATTTAGCATGGCTAATCCCCTAACCTGCACATCTTTGGACACTAAGGGGCAATTTAGCATGGCTAATCCACCTAACCTGCACATCCTTCGACACTAAGGGGCAATTTAGCATGGCCAATTCACGTAACCTACACATTTTTGGAAACTAAGGGACAATTTAGCATGGCCAATCCACCCAGCCTGCACATCAAGGGGCAATTTAGCATGGCCAAACCACCTAACCTACACATCTTTGGACACTAAAGGGCAATTTGCCATGGCCAATCCACCTAACCTACACGTCCTTGCACACTGAGGGGCAATTTAACATGGCCAATCCACCTAACCTGCACATCTTTGGACACTAAGGGGCAATTTAGCATGGCCAATCCCCCTAACCTACACATCTTTGAACTGTGGGAGGAAACCGGAGCATCCGGAGGAAACCCATGCAGACACGGGGAGAACATGCAAACTCTGCACAGACAGTGACCCAAGGCCGAAAATGAACCTGGGTCCCGAGAACTGTGAGGTAGCAGTGCTTACCACTGTGCCACCCTTATCTGGAATTGAAGGTTGGGCTCAGTGATGGTAAGCATCGATTGTTGTAAAAACCCATCAGGTTGAGGGAAGGAAATCTGCCATCCTTACCCAGTCTGGCCTACATGTGACTCCAGAGCCACAGCAATGTGGTTGACTCTCAACTGCCCTCTGAAATGTTGAGTTCATGGGCAATTAGGGATGGGCATCAAATGTTAGCGATGCACACATCCCACGAAATAATTTTTTTAGAAACGTTGCGTGGTAAATTGACCTTTTTATTAGTATTTCACCTGTCGCAAAGCATCACACACGCACTCTGCCACGCCACAATGGTGCAGTGCCCCGCTTCACCAACTAGTTAACACACATGTGGCTGTGCCAGTCCGTGGGGAATCAGTTACAAGCATGGCAGTGCGGCCCTATCATGGGTGACAGGCTATTTAAAAGAAATATCAAAGCAGCGTCATGCCTCATCAACCACAAGCGTTGCGAGCAAGGGTAGATTAGAAGCCTCCAGATCACGTGTCGTGTTATTTTAAGTATCAAACTTGATTCGGTTCTCAAGGTGACTGCGTGTTACACGCTTACTACGTCTGTTATTGGAGCAGGGGTATAGAGTTCAGCTGTAAAGCATCCAGGCGGTAAAGCAAGTGCTTTCGTCAGGCTTTGAATTCCATTCTTTCACAGAAGAATATACTTTATTCACCAGCTATGACCCAATTCACACCACATTGTGGAAGACAGATAGAGATCTTTAAACGTATGACAGAGTTCAACTGGGTACCGTAGAATTGTTTAAACTTGTGGGGGAGACCAGGAGCTATTAATATAAGATTGTCACTCATAAACCCAATCGGGAATTCAGGAGAAACCTCCTTACCCAGGGAGTGGGGCAAATGTGGACCTCATTAGTACAGGCAGTCGTTGAGGTGAATAGTGAACACAAGGGCGGCACAATGGCTAGCGCTGCTGCCTCACAGCACCAGGGACCCGGGTTCAATTCCGGCCTCGGGTCACTGTCTGTGTGGTGTCTGCACATTCTCCTCGTCTCTGCGTGGGTTTCCTCCGGGTGCTCCAGTTTCCTCCAACAGTCCAAAGATGTGCGGATTAGGTTGATTGGCCTTGCTAAAATTGCCCCTTAGTGTCCTGAGATGCATAGGTTAGAGGGATTAGTGGGTAAAATATGTAGGGGTATGGGGGTAGGACTTGGGTGGGATTGTGGTCGGTGCAGACTCGATGGGCCGAATGGCCTCTTTCTGCACTGTAGGGTTTCTATGAATCTATGATTCTAGTGTCCAACGACGTGCAGGTTATAAGAACATAAGAAATAGGAGCAGGAGTAGGCCATCTGGCCCTTCGAGCCTGCCCCGCCATTCAACAAGATCATGGCTGATCTGAAGCGAATCAGTTCCACTTACCCGCCTGCTCCCCATATCCCCTAATTCCCTTATCGATCAGAAAACTATCTACCCGTGATTTAAACATATTCAACGAGGAAGCCTCCACCACTTCAATGGGCAGAGAATTCCAGAGATTCACTACCCTCTGAGAGAAGAAGTTCCCCCTCAACTCTGTTCTGAACCGGCCCCCCCTTATTTTGAGGCTGTGCCCTCTAGTTCTGGTTTCCCTTCTAAGTGGAAAGAATCTCTCCATCTCTACCCTATCCAGCCCCTTCATTATCTTATATGTCTCTATAAGATCACCCCTCATCCTTCTAAACTCCAACGAGTACAGACCCAATCTGTTCAATCTCTCCTCATAAGCCACACCCCTCATCTCCGGTATCAACCTGGTGAACCTTCTCTGCACTCCCTCCAAGGCCAATATATCCTTTCGCAAATAAGGGGACCAAAACTGCACACAGTACTCCAGTTGCGGCCTCACCAGTGCCCTGTACAGTTGCAGCAAGACCTCCCTGCTTTTATATTCTATCCCCCTCGCGATAAAGGCCAACATTCCATTCGCCTTCTTGATCACCTGCTGCACCTGCAGACTGAGTTTTTGCGATTCGTGCACAAGGACCCCCAGGTCCCTCTGCACAGTCGCACGATGTAATTTTTCTCCATTTAAATAATATTCCAATTTACTATTATTTCTTCCAAAGTGGATAACCTCACATTCGCTAACGTTATATTCCATCTGCCAGATCCTCGCCCACTCGCTCAGCCTATCCAAATCTCTCTGCAGACTTTCCGCGTCCTCCACGCAATTCGCTTTCCCACTCACCTTCGTGTCATCAGCAAACTTGAATACCCTACATTCAGTCCCCTCCTCCAGATCATCTATGTAACTGGTAAACAATTGAGGCCCCAGCACCGATCCCTGCGGCACGCCGCTGGTCACCAACTGCCAACCAGAAAAGCACCCATTTATCCCAACTCTC
Organism: Mustelus asterias; assembly: GCF_964213995.1. Lineage (NCBI taxonomy): Eukaryota > Metazoa > Chordata > Chondrichthyes > Carcharhiniformes > Triakidae > Mustelus > Mustelus asterias. The sequence goes on along the minus strand of NC_135834.1, from coordinate 5,947,570 downwards.
TGCTTCTTGTTAGATAGCCAATCCCCAATCCACGCCAACACCTTACCCCTACCTCCGTGTACCCCAATCTTCTGCAGCAACCTTTTGTGAGGCACCTTATCGAACGCCTTCTGGAAATCTAAAAACACCACATCCACCGGTTCCCCTCTGTCAACCGCACTAGTGACATCTTCATAAAAGTCCAGTAGATTCGTCAAACACGACTTTCCCTTCATGAATCCATGCTGCGTCTGCTTGATCGAACCATTCTTATTCAGGTGCTCTGTTATTTCCTCTTTAATAATGGACTCTCGCATCTTCCCAACTACGGACGTTAAGCTAACCGGCCTGTAGTTACCCGCCTTTTGTCTACTTCCTTTTTTAAACAGCGGCGTAACAGTAGCTGTTTTCCAGTCAGCCGGCACTACCCCAGAGTCCAGCGAATTTTGATAAATTACTACTAACGCATCTGCTATTACCTCAGTCATTTCTTTCAGTACCCTGGGATGCATTCCATCCGGGCCCGGGGACTTGTCTACCTTCAGTCCTATTAGTCTACCAAGCACCACCTCCTTAGTAACAGTAATTGTATTGAGGACCTCCCCTCCCACCAACTCTCGATCTCTAATATTCGGCAAACTATTTGTGTCTTCCACCGTGAAGACCGACACAAAGAACTTATTTAAAGTCTCAGCCATTTCCTCGTTTTCCACTATTAAATCCCCCCTCTCATCTTCCAAGGGTCCAACATTCACTCTAGCCACTCTATTCCTTTTTATATACTTGTAAAAACTTTTACTATCATTTTTTATATTTTGAGCTAGTTTAGTTTCATAATCTATCTTTCCTTTCTTAATCGCTTTCTTAGTCGTTCTTTGTTTTTCTTTAAAGCTTTCCCAATCCACTAATTCTCCACTATTTTTGGCCACTCTGTACGCATCTGATTTTCTTTTAATACTCTCCTTTATTTCCTTCGTTATCCACGTCCGGTTATCCTTTTTCTTACAGTCCTTCTTTATCACCGGAATATATTTTTGCTGAGTACTTAAAAAAATCTCCTTAAAAATCCTCCACTGTTCCTCAGCTGTCCTACCTACCAGTCTGCTCGCCCAGTCTACATTAGCCAATTCCACCCTCATCCTATCGTACTCCCCTCTGTTCAAGCAGAGGACACTGGTTTGGGACCCTACTTTCTCACCCTCCATCTGTATCAGAAATTCCACCATATTATGATCACTCATCCCAAGAGGATCCTTCACAAGAAGATCCTTAATCCTACCTGTCTCATTGCACAGAACCAGATCCAAGATAGCTCGCTCTCTCGTAGGTTCTGTAACATACTGTTCAATGAAACAATCCCGACAGCATTCCAAGAACTCTTCCTCAAGCCCTCCACGTCCAATTTGAGTCGACCAATCAATATGTAGGTTAAAATCCCCCATGATTATTGCCGTTCCACTTTTGCACGCATCCATTATTTGCTTGTTTATAGCCCTCCCCACCTCTAAGTTATTATTTGGGGGCCTATAGACCACGCCTACCAGTGTCTTTCTCCCCCTACTATTCCTTATCTCCACCCACAACGATTCCACGTTTTGCTCCTTAGAGCCTATGTCGTCTCTCACTACCGTCCTGATATTATCCTTTATTAACAAAGCTACCCCACCTCCTTTTTCTACCTGTCTATCCTTCCTAAATGCCTGATAACCCTGTATATTCAGTTCCCAGTCCCGGTCACCCTGCAACCACGTTTCTGTGATGGACACTAGATCATATTCATTTGTATGGATTTGTGCCATCAACTCATTTACTTTGTTTCGAATGCTTCGTGCATTCAGGCAAAGTGTCTTTATGCCAGCCTTTATCTGGACCCGGTTTGTTGAAGCACTACTAACATCTCCCAAGCCCTCTCCTCCTTTAGCTAGTTGTTTATTCACTATACTCCTGGCATTAGAGTAGACACCTCTCAATCCTATGGTCTGACCTCTCCCCTTCTCTGTTCCCAGTCCACCTGCCCTCTTGCACTGCCTATAACCCTTCTCTGTTTGCAAGCTACCTTCCTCACTCTCAGTCACGTCACTTTGATCCCCTCCCCCCAACCTATCTCGTTTAAACTCTCCCCAGTAGCCTTAGCCAACCTTCCTGCCAGGATATTGGTCCCCCTGGGATTCAAGTGCCACCCGTTTTTAGTATACAGGTCACACCTGCCCCTAAAGAGGTCCCAATGGTCCAGAAACCTGAATCCCTGCCCCCTGCACCATTCCCTCAGCCACACATTCATCCTCCACCTCACTCCATTCCTTTCCTCACCTTCCTGTGGCACAGGCAGCAATCCCGAGATTACTACCTTTGCTTTCCTCCTTCTCAGCTGTCTCCCTAATTCCCTATACTCTTTTTTCATGTTCCCTTCCCCCTTCTTACCCACATCAGCGGTACCAATATGTACCGCTACCTCCGGCTCCTCTCCCTCCCACCTCAGGATTTCTGGGACTCGCCCAGCGACATCCTGGATCCCAGCCCCAGGGAGGCAGACCACCATGCGAGACTCCCGCCTGCCTCCGCAAAATCGCCTGTCCGTCCCCCTGACTGTCGCGTCCCCGATTAATACCGCCTTCCTCCTCCTTTCCTTAGCCCTCTGAGTTACAGGGCCGGACTCCACCCCGGAGACACGGCCACTGCTGCTTCCCCCAGATGGGCTGTCCCCCCCAACAGTACTCAGACAGGAGTACTTGTTGTGTAGGGGCACTTCCACCGGGGTACTCTCAATCACCCGTGTTTTACCCTTCCTGGCTGTCACCCACTTGGCCTCCACCCGTGGCCCTGGTGTGACCACCTGATGATAGCTCTTGTCTATCACCTCCTCATTCTCCCTCACCTGCCTAAGATCGTCAAGCTGCAGTTCCAGCTCCCTAACACGGGCCCTCAGGAACCGCAGCTCGACACACCCCTCACAGATGTGGATGTCCGGGAGGCCAGGTGCCTCCAGGACCTCCCACATACTGCACTGCGAGCAACACACTCCCTATGTGGATTGGCCATGCTAGATTGTCCCTTACTGTCCAAAGATGTGCAGGTTAGGTGGATTGGCCATGCTAAATTGCCCCTTAGTGTCCAAAGATGTGCGGGTTAGGTGGATTGGCCATGCTAAATTGCCCCTTAGTGTCCTGAGATGTGCAGGTTAGAGGGATTAGCGGGTACAATGTGTAGGGATATGGGGGTAGGGCCTGGGTGGGATTGTGGTCGGTGCAGACTCGATGGGCCCAATGGCCTCTTTCTGCACTGTAGGGATTCAATGATTCTATGATTCTACATGGACTGACTGATGTCCAATAACAAACCTGGAACTCCCTCCCTAACAGCACTGTACCTACACCACATGGACTGACTGATGTCCAATATCAATCCTGGAACTCCCTCCCTAACAGCACTGAGGGTGTACCTACACTACATGGACTGACAGGTGTCCAATAACAATCCTGGAACGCCTTCCCTAACAGCGCTGTGGGTATACCTACACCACATGGACTGACTGATGTCCAATAACAATCCTGGAACTCCCTCCCTAACAGCACTGTGGGTGTACCTACACCACATGGACTGACTGGTGTCCAATAACAATCCTGGAACTCCCTCCCTAACAGCACTGTGGGTGTACCTACACCACATGGACTGACTGATGTCCAATAACAATCCTGGAACTCCCTCCCTAACAGCACGGTGGGTGTACCTACACCACATGGACTGACTGATGTCCAATAACAATCCTGGACCTCCCTCCCTAACAGCACTGTGGGTGTACCTACACCACATGGACTGACTGATGTCCAATAACAATCCTGGAACTCCCTCCCTAACAGCACGGTGGGTGTACCTACACCACATGGACTGACTAATGTCCAATAACAATCCTGGACCTCCCTCCCTAACAGCACTGTGGGTGTACCTACACCACATGGACTGACTGATGTCCAATAACAATCCTGGAACTCCCTCCCTAAGAGCACTGTGGGTGTACCTACACCACATGGACTGACTGGTGTCCAATAACAATCCTGGAACTCCCTCCCTAACAGCACTGTGGGTGTACCTACACCACATGGACTGGCTGATGTCCAATAACAATCCTGGAACTCCCTCCCTAACAGCACTGTGGGTGTACCTACACCACATGGACTGACTGATGTCCAATAACAATCCTGGAACTCCCTCCCTAACAGCACTGTACCTACACCACATGGACTGACTGATGTCCAATATCAATCCTGGAACTCCCTCCCTAACAGCACTGAGGGTGTACCTACACTACATGGACTGACAGGTGTCCAATAACAATACTGGAACGCCTTCCCTAACAGCGCTGTGGGTATACCTACACCACATGGACTGACTGATGTCCAATAACAATCCTGGAACTCCCTCCCTAACAGCACTGTGGGTGTACCTACACCACATGGACTGACTGGTGTCCAATAACAATCCTGGAACTCCCTCCCTAACAGCACTGTGGGTGTACCTACACCACATGGACTGACTGATGTCCAATAACAATCCTGGAACTCCCTCCCTAACAGCACGGTGGGTGTACCTACACCACATGGACTGACTAATGTCCAATAACAATCCTGGACCTCCCTCCCTAACAGCACTGTGGGTGTACCTACACCACATGGACTGACTGATGTCCAATAACAATCCTGGAACTCCCTCCCTAACAGCACGGTGGGTGTACCTGCACCACATGGACTGACTAATGTCCAATAACAATCCTGGACCTCCCTCCCTAACAGCACTGTGGGTGTACCTACACCACATGGACTGACTGATGTCCAATAACAATCCTGGAACTCCCTCCCTAACAGCACTGTGGGTGTACCTACACCACATGGACTGACTGGTGTCCAATAACAATCCTGGAACTCCCTCCCTGACAGCACTGTGGGTGTACCTACACCACATGGACTGGCTGATGTCCAATAACAATCCTGGAACTCCCTCCCTAACAGCACTGTGGGTGTACCTACACCACATGGACTGACTGATGTCCAATAACAATCCTGGAACTCCCTCCCTAACAGCACTGTGGGTGTACCTACACCACATGGACTGGCTGATGTCCAATAACAATCCTGGAACTCCCTCCCTAACAGCACGGTGGGTGTACCTACACCACATGGACTGACTGATGTCCAATAACAATCCTGGAACTCCCTCCCTAACAGCACTGTGGGTGTGCCTACACCACATGGACTGACTGATGTCCAATAACAATCCTGGAACTCCCTCCCTAACAGCACTGTGGGTGTGCCTACACCACATGGACTGACTGATGTCCATTAACAATCCTGGAACTCCCTCCCTAACAGCACTGTGGGTGTACCTACACCACACAGACTGCAGAGTTTCAAGATGGCGGCTCACCACCACATCATGGGGAATTAGTGCTGGGTATTGAATCCTGGCCTTGCCAGCGATGCCCACATTACATACACAAATAGATAAAAAGCAGCTCGTTTTAGAAATGAATCATTATTTCATAGTCTCGATGCACATGGATAAATACACTAAAGTGGTGAAAATAAATGAGGGAAATAATCCAATTCCTAAGGAAGGAAAAACTCTCATCAGAAAAAGATTTTCTTCCCAAATTCTTCTCTCATTTGTTTACCGACACAGGGATACTGAGAGAGATTATGGTATAAATGATATCAGGCCACACTGCAGTGACTGAAGCACCATTTTAACGCAATGCTGAGGGAGTGCTGCCCTGACACAGGTGCTGTCTTTCCTCTGAGTCCCTAAATGAAGCTCCAACTACCCTCTCACTGAGACACGGATCATAGATTCACAGAATCCCGACAGTGCAGAGGAGGCCATTCGGCCCATCACGTCTGCACCGACAAGACCACACTATCCACATAACCCCATAGTGTCCCTGAGGGGCAATTTAGCATGGCCAATCAACCTAACCCGCACATCTTTGGATACTAACGGGCAATTTAGCATGACCAATCCACCTAACCTGCACATCTTTGGACACTAAGGGGCAATTTAGCATGACCAATCCACCTAACCTGCACATCTTTGGACACTAAGGGGCAATTTAGCATGGCCAATCCACCTAACCTGCACATCTTTGGACACTAAGGGGCAATTTAGCATGGCCAATCCACCTAACCCGCACATCTTTGGACACTAAGGAGCAATTTAGCATGGCCAATCCACCTAACCTGCACATCTTTGGACACTAAGGGGCAATTTAGCATGGCCAATCCACCTAACCTGCACATCTTTGGACACTAAGGGGCAATTTAGCATGGCCAATCCACCTAACCTGCACATCTTTGGACTGTGGGTGGAAACCGGAGCACCCGGAGGAAACCCACGCAGACACATGGAGAATGTGCAAACTCCATACAGACAATGACCCGAGGCCGGATTTGAACCCGGGTCCCTGGAGCTGTGAGGCAGCAGTGCTAACCGCTGGCACTATTTTAAAGAAGCGCAGGGGAGTTCTCCCCAGTGTTTAATGTTCATCCCTCAGTCAACATCACGGGAAATAGATGCTCTGAGCGTGATGACATTGCTGTTTGTGGAAGCGCTCTGTGTCCAAGCCAAGTTGCTGCACAGCATCAGGGGAGACACCTAATTGGCTGTGGCAATGTTTGGGTCACCCGATGCCAAGTAAATGTTGGATATCAATGCAGGTCCTTGTTGTGAATACAACACTTGCGACACTATTGTGACACACTTGCTCTAATGAATGTACCCAAAACATGTCAACTGGTTCTTGCAGACGTTAACCAAGCTATTGTGTTTTACCTGCGTTTCCTGTTTTCAACACTGACATTCAACACCCTGACAAACACAAACTAATCAACCTCCCCGCAAATAATGACGCAGATGCCAAAGGAAAAGGAAGATTTTGCTTTGATTTCCTTTTCACATTGAATGAACAAATGTGGACTATATATTCTCAATTTCTTCAGTAGCGAGGCTGTTGATTTGATTTATTGTCACATGTATTGGGATACAGTAAAAATTATTGTTTCTTGCGCACTGTACAGCCAAAGCATACCGTTCATAGAGTACATAGTGGAGAAGGAAAGGAGAGGGTGTAGAATATAGTGTTACTGTTACAGATAGGGTGTAGAGAAAGATCAGCTTAATATTTGATTTGATTTATTATTATCACATGTATTGGGATACAGTGAAAAGTATTGTTTCTTGCGCACTATACAGCCAAAGCATACCGTTCATAGAGTACATAGGGGAGAAGGAAAGAGGAGAGTTCAGAATATAATGTTATAGTTACAGATCGGGTGGAGAGAAAGATCAGCTTAATATTTGATTTATTATTGTCCCATGTATTGGGATACAGTGAAAAGTATTGTTTCTTGCACGGTATACAGACAAAGCATACCATTCATAGAATACATAGGGGAGAAGGAAAGGAGAGAGTGCAGAATATAGTCGTACAGTCACAGATAGGGTGTAGAGATAGATCAGCTTAATATTTGATTTGATTTATTCTTGTCACATGTATTGGGACACAGTGAAAAGTATTGTTCGTCAGAGAGCTGATGAAGGGTCATCTAGACTCGAAACATTGGCTCTATTCTCTGTCTGCAGATGCTGTCAGACCTGCTGAGATTTTCCAGCAATTTTCTGTTTTTGTGTGGAAGAGAGAATGTCAGGGGTGCGTGGGGTCCTTGATTATGCTGGCTGCTTTCCCGAGGCAACAGGAAGTGTAGACGGAGTCAATGGATGGGAGGTTGGTTCGTGTGATGGACTGGGCTACATTCACGACCCTTTGCCGTTACGTTTACGAATAGGACTAGGATAACAAAATGAAGGGATACCTTTCCCATGCATTGCGGCTTGGTGGTCCATTTAGTGCTAATACAACTGCTTCCCCAGACAAGGCATGAGGTCACAGCAACACCACATGGACCTTACTGCAGTCTGGCCTCAGTCCCACACTTCGTTGGCAAAGTTTACTTTCCACCAGTGGCTGGTTGCCATATTTCCATCTGTAAATACCATTCACGTCACCGTTAGCGCAATCGTCCCCATTGTGTGTTTCTGGTGATGAATAATTTAGATCCCTTTGCAGTTAACAAGAGGCGGATATCTTCCTGGCTTCCGCTTGGAATCAGGAGACGGTGCCATATTGCTGGGAATGCATTCGTTTGAAACTATTTTCTCTGCTATTTTTATCGGAGCTATTAACACAGGCCAATCGCTTCCGCTGGAATGGTCCGGACAACATCAGGCGTTCAGCATCCCCGCCATGATGAGGGCAAAGGTCATTACGGGAAGTACATTGAGGAAGCAAATGATTCTCAATCAAACATCTGTACCATCCCCGTCAAATTAGCAAAATAAAGGCCAAGAGAAGAGTCGCGTTGGGTTGGAGGAAGGGAAAAACAGTTCATAATAGCTCACTAGTGGGAGAAACAAGAACTCAAGGGCACGGCCTCAAAGTGAAGAGACGCTCCTTTAAAACTGAGATAAGGAGGAATTTCTTCAGCCAGAGGCTGGTGAATCTGTGGAATCCATTGCCACAGAGGAGGCCGGGTCATTGAGTGTATTTAAGACAGAGATAGATAGTTCTTGATTAATAAGGGGATCAGAGGTCATGGGGAGAAGGCAGGAGAATGGGGATGGGAAACTTATCAGTCATGATTGAATGACGGAGCAGACTCGATGGACCGAATGGCCTAATTCTGCTCCTATATCTTGTGGGTACACTGAGGGAGAATTTAACATGGTCAATCTGCCTAACAGCACGTCTTTTGGACTGTGGGAGGAAACCGGAGCACCTGGAGGAAACCCAGCAGACATGGGGAGAACGTGCAGACTCCGCACAGACAGTGACCCAAGGCCAGGAATTGAACCCGGGTCCCCGGCGCTGCGAGGCAGCAGTGCTAACCACTGCGCCACCCTGCCGCCCTTCTCAACCTTTCCCCTCGCCCGTGGTGTGGTGCTCCTCTGGCTAAATCGCCACCAGTCAGCTCTCCCTGTCCATCAAAGGTGGTGGGGGGCGGTGAGGATTCAGTCTATGGTCATCTGGAACTATGGTGACTTTAGCTTGACTAAACACGCGGGGCGGGATTTTACGTTCTCGCTCGAGCAAGAGCGGAAATTCCCGCCCAAGGTCAACGGACATTTCCACCGTCCGTCCCTCGCCCGCGCCGCTTCTGTGGTGAGCGAGTGCATAGAATTGTGGCGGGGCTGTAAAAATAATTTGGTTTGATTTATTATTGTCACATGTATTGGGATACAGTGAAAAGTATTATTACTTGCGCGCTATACAGACAAAGCATACCATTCATAGAGTACATAGGGGAGAAGGAAAGGAGAGGGTGCAGAATGTAGTGTTACAGTCATAGCTAGGGTGTAGAGAAAGATCAACTTAATATTTGATTTGATTTATTGTCAGATGTATTGGGATACAGTGAAAAGTATTGTTTCTTGCGCGCTATACAGAGAAAGCATACAATTCATAGAGTACATAGGGGAGAAGGAAAGGAGAGGGTGTAGAATGTAGTGTTACAGTTACAGATAGGGTGTAGAGAAAGATCAGTTTAATATTTGATTTATTATTGTCACATGTATTGGGATACAGTGAAAAGTATTGTTTCTTGCGCGCTATACAGACAAAGCATACCATTCATAGAGTACAGAGGGGAGAAGGAAAGGAGAGGGTGCAGAATGTAATGTCACAGTCACAGCTAGGGTGTCGAGAAAGATCAGCTTAATATTTGATTTGATTTATTATTGTCACATGTATTGAGATAGTGAAAAGTATTGTTTCTTGCGCGCTATACAGAGAAAGCATACAATTCATAGAGTACATAGGGGAGAAGGAAAGGAGAGGGTGTAGAATGTAGTGTTACAGTTACAGATAAGGTGTAGAGAAAGATCAGCTTAATATTTGATTCGATTTATTCTTGTCACATGTATTGGGATGCAGTGAAAAGTATTGTTTCTTGCGCGCTATACAGACAAAGCATACCGTTCATAGAGTACATAGGGGAGAAGGAAAGGAGAGGGTGCAGAATGTAGTGTTACAGTTACAGATAGGGTGTAGAGAAAGATCAACTTAATATTTGATTATTATTGTCACATGTATTGGGAGACAGTGAAAAGTATTGTTTCTTGCGTACTATACAAAGCATACTGTTCATAGTGTACATAGGGGAGAAGGAAAGGAGAGGGTGCAGAATATAGTGTTACTGTTACAGATCGGGTGTAGAGAAAGGTCAACTTAATATTTTATTTATTGTCATATTTTGGGATACAGTGAAAAATATTGTTTCTTGCGCGCTATAGAGACAAAGCATACCGTTCATAGAGAAGGAAACAAGAGAGTGCAGAATGTAGTGTTACAGTGAAAGCTAGGGTGTAGAGAAAGATCAACGTAATGCAAGGTAGGTGCATTCAAAAGTCTGATGGCAGCAGGGAAGAAGCTGTTCTTGAGTCGGTTGGTACGTGACCTCAGACTTTTGTATCTTTTTCTGGAAGGAAGAAGGTGGAAGAATGTCCGGGAGGAGGGAATGAACTTTTTGTTTCATTCATTTTGCTTGTCTTGGGGTTTGTGACGAACTACTTTAAGTTGAGAAATCATGTATAGTGAGTTTATGACTGCATGTTATGAATTAACAAGGCAAATTGCTGTTTAATTCTGCGAACTATCAACTTTACCTTTGCAGGTCAGGGCACCAACCTGCAGAAGCCCAATCCCACGTCATGTGTCTTGCTAAATCACTGGGGGAACTTGGACGCGACTAACAGACTGAATAACAGAGCAACGCAGCCCTCCCTCACAGAAGCAGCACAAAACGATTAATGGTCTGTCATGCAATTCGCTCAGAGATCGTTCCCCCAGCACCATTCTCATGACTGCGCTCGTCTGCACAATAGTCCAACCCACATTCCTCCAACAGTTTAACCAGCCTAATTACTTCACATTCTTGAGCTCAATTAAAGAGGCACTGTCTTTCGGACAAGCGAATAGCAAAGCCGCTTTTGTGTTTGGGAGGGAAAAGTTCAGGGAGTGCAAGCCCTGTGATGGTACTTTGCGAAGTGTGACTTATGCCATCTAATCATCTTGTTTATCCCCTTGCAACTGCCTGCCCCACCCCGGCAAGACAATGCTCCTTTAAGTGGGTGCCAAGATGAACAGGAACCGCCACCATACATGGGGACAGTCAAAAACTGATGGTAGAATGGCTGGCGAAGAGTAAATTATTGCAGTGCGTGGCTTTGGCCTCTCTGTCACCACTAAGTATTCAAATGGGATTATTTTTTTCAATCCAATTGTGTAAGAACTCTTTGATTTAGTCCTGCAGGGGTCACTGAATAAAATGGTTAAACAAGTAAAAAAAATGAAGACAATAACATTGGCCAGATGTGTGGCTTTTGCTACCAAATAAACCTGTTGGACTTTAACCTGGTGTTGTTAAACTTCTTACAGATGAAAAAAGCATGGTCCCTCCGATATAAAACAAAAACTTAGCAGTCAAGCAGCGTGGGTGGTGTTTTTTGATGTGATTTGATTTGATTTTGATTTGATTCGGATTTGATGTAATTTGATTTGGATTTGATTTAATTTGATTTGGTTTTGATTTAATTTGATTTTATTTTATTTTGATTTGATTTGATTTTGATGTGATTTGATTTGGATTTGATGTAATTTGATTTGGATTTGGTTTGATTTGGTTTTGATGTAATTTGATTTGGATTTGTTTCAATTTGATTTGATTTTGATTTGATTTAATTAAATTTTGATTTTTAATTTTAGTTGACTTTATTTTAATTTTACTTTAATTTGATTTATTATTGTCACATGTATTGGGATACAGTGAAAAGTATTGTTTCTTGCGCGTTATACTGTCAAAGCATACCGTTCATAGAGTACATAGGGGAGAAGGAAAGGAGAGGGTGCAGAATATAGTGTTACAGTCACAGATAGGGTGTAGAGAAAGATCAACTTAATATTTGATTTGATTTATTATTGTCACATGCATTGGGATACAGTGAAAAGTATTGTTTCTTGCGCGCTATACAGACAAAGCATACCATTCATAGAGTACACAGGGGAGATGGAAAGGAGAGGATGCCGAATATAGAGTTCCAGTTAAAGCTAGGGTGTAGAGAAAGATCAGCTTAATATTTGATTTGATTTATTATTGTCACATGTATTGAGATACAGTGAAAAGTATTGTTTCTTGCGCGCTATACAGACAAAGCATACCGTTCCTAGAGTACATAGGGGAGAAGGAAAGGAGAGGGTGCCGAATATAGTGTTACAGTCACAGATAGGGTGCAGAGAAAGATCAGCTTAATATTTGATTTGATTTATTATTGTCACATGTATTGGGATACAGTGAAAAGTATTGTTTCTTGCGCGCTATACAGACAAAGCATACCATTCATAGAATTTGATTTATTGTTGTCACGTATGGGGATACAGTGAAAAGCATTGTTTCTTGCGCGCTATACAGACAGAGCATACCGTTCATAGAGTACATAGGGGAGAAGGAAAGGAGAGGGTGCAGAATGTACTGTTACTGTCATAGCTAGGGTGTAGAGAAAGATCAGCTTAATATTAGATTTGATTTATTATTGTCACATGTATTGGGATACAGTAAAAAGTATTGTTTCTTGCACGCTATACAGACAAAGCATACCGTTCATAGAATACATAGCATAGGGGGAGAAGGAAAGGAGAGTTTGTACTTACAATTTTGGTTTTCCATTATTGCCCACAGGAGAGGGGTGGGGGAAGGAAAAAGAAATCATAGCTTGTGATAGCGCACAATGAAATCTGCAGCGTAATTATATCTGGGCTTTCTTCTGTACTTAGTGCTACAGTAGCCTCTCTGTTTGAGCTATCTACGCAGTACCCGGCCACAGCTAGCTGAATGCTGCTGGACTGGATTCGAATACTACACTGCATTGTGCAGTAATACTACACTTCCTTTGTGCTCCTGCCAAAGAAATGCAGCTTTGTGTAGCCAAACCCAGCTCAGAAGGACGTCAATTCAGGCTCCCATTGACGTTGATGGAATTCCCACCTCTTGCGTCATTCCCATAAAAATAGCATCCACAAAACGACGAGAGAGAGAGAAAACACATATGTGCAATTGTGCATGGTCTGGGTCAATGGCAGCAAGGTACGCGGGTTCCGCACCACATGATTCCCGGAATGTTGTCACCTTGCCCTGTGTCTGCTGGCTGGTATTTGTTGATTAAAAGGGTCATTTTGGGGAGGTAAAGCAACTGGCAGGAGGCCCAGCTATCCAGGAGTGTGAGTTTACAATAAAGGCGGAATGCTACATTGCTGAGTCTGCCAACTTCACATTGGGAGTAGAATGAACTGCAGGTGCAGGGTCACCCGAGGATTCGTTCTCTCAGAGTGCTGCTCTGCTGGAGATGCCAGTCTTTTTGGATGGGACAATAAACTGAGCCCCCCACCTGTAAGTCTCCACACCCTATCTGTAACTGTAACACTACATTCTGCACTCTCTCCTTTCCTTCTCTATGAACGGTATGCTTTGTCTGTATAACACGCAAGAAACAATACTTTTCACTGTATCCCAATACATGTGACAATAATAAATCAAATCAAATATTAAGCTGATCTTTCTCTACATCCTATCTGTAACTGTAACACTACATTCTGCACTCTCTCCTTTCCTTCTCCCCTGTGTACTCTATGAACGGTATGCTTTGTCTGTATAGCGCACAAGAAACAATACTTTTCACTGTATCCCAGTACATGTGACAATAATAAATCAAATCAAATATTAAGCTGATCTTTCTCTACACCCTATCTGTAACTGTAACACTACATTCTGCACCCTCTCCTTTCCTTCTCTATGAACGGTATGCTTTGTATAGCGCACTAGAAACAATACTTTTCACTGTATCCCAATACATGTGGCAATAATAAATCAAATATTAAGCTGATCTTTCTCTACACCCTATCTGTGACTGTAACACTATATTCTGCACCCTCTCCTTTCCTTCTCCCCTATGTACTCTATGAACAGTATGCTTTGTCTGTATAGATGTGACAGCAACGCACCAAACGTGTCGGGGAAAGCGTCTCAAGTTCTTTCTTTGAAGTATGATTTGATTAATTATTGTCACATGTATTGGGATACAGTGAAAAGTATTGTTTCTTGTGCGCTATACAGACAAAGCATACCATTCATAGAGTACACAGGGGAGAGGGAAAGGAGAAAGTGCAGAATATAGTGTTACAGTCATAGCTAGGGTGTAGAGAAAGATCAACTTAATGCGAGGTAGGTCCATTCAAAAGTCTGACAGCAGCAGGGAAGAAGCTGTTCTTGAGTCGGTCGGTACGTGAACTCAGACTTTTGTATCTTTTTCCCGACGGAAGAAGGTTAAAGAGAGAATGTCCGGGGTGCGTGGGGTCCTTAATTATGCTGGCTGCTTTTCCGAGGCAGCAGGAAGTGTAGACAGAGTCAATGGATGGGAGGCTGGTTTGCGTGATGGACTGAGCTATGTTCACAACCCTTCGTATTTTCTTGTTGTCTTGGTCAGAGCAGGAGCCATACCAAGCTGTGATACAACCAGAAAGAATGCTTTCTATGGTGCATCTGTAAAAATTGGTGAGAGTTTGATGCGCTACTCAAACACGAGGCCTGAAGCTCGGTAAATGAAAGGCTTTTATTTACTGTAATGAAGCAGTCAGTAATTATATACACTATCCCAGACTGAAGGGGTCCCGGCCAGAGCAGGGACTCTTATACCTCTCCCAGGAGGCGGAGCCCGACTGGGATGTGCCACAATACTACAATACAAAGGTGTAACAACCCTACCCTAACCCCAACAGCAACAATAGCACAACCCAACAGTAACTTATGTACATCCTTGTAGTACTGGCCAGCCCCTGGCTCAGCACTATCCAGTGGGAACCAACGATGGTTCACCACATTCACCCCTCCTTTGAGAACAAAGGCCGGCGGGGTACAAAAAACAGAATAAAGTGTCAGCAGTCTATAAGTTCAGACGGTCAGGGGGACCGCACCGTCGTTGTGACCTCCTCAATACCGGCGGTGACACCGGAGCAGGCACTTGCGGTGGCGTTCTCCCCAAGGCGGCGTCCAGCTGTTCTTCCACGGACTCACAGGCCGGTTGACCCTGAGGTGACGGTAGTCCATGGGATCCTGACACGCCCTGCAGTGGCGACCATCTTCTGGGCTCAGGCAAGCTGTACACGGGAGTAAAATGGTTAAGCAACGGTCCCGATGCTGCCCGCGCCGTGTCCGGGGAAGAAACAAGAGATAAAGGGTTTGTAACAGGGGGTATGGGAGTGACAGGGGTTTCTACGTCCCCTGCTGGCGCCAGGTCTCGGATCGAGACCGTGTCCTCTCGCTCGTCAGGGTATGCCACATAGGCATACTGAGGGTTGGCGTGGAGGAGATGGACCTGTTCGACCAACGGGTCGGACTTGCGGGCCCTTACATGTCGCCGCAGGAGGACGGGTCCTGAGTACGTCAACCAAGACGGTAATGAGGTCCCCGAGGAAGACTTCCGAGGGAATGAGAACATCCTCTCGTGGGGAGTAGCATTGGTTGCCGTACACAGGAGGGAGCGAATAGAATGGAGCGCATCAGGGAGCACCTCTTGCCAACGGGAGACTGGAAGACCTTTTGACTTCAACGCCAGTAAGACAGCCTTCCAGACTGTAGCATTCTCACGTTCCACCTGTCCATTACCCCTAGGATTGTAGCTCGTGGTCCTACTAGAAGCAATCCCGTATGAGAGCAGGAATTGCCTCAAGTCATCGCTCATGAACGACGAGCCCCTGTCGCTATGGATGTAGCCGGGGTACCCGAACAGGGTAAAGAGATCACGGAATGCCTTGATAACCGTGGCAGCGGATGTATCAGAGCAGGGAACAACAAAAGGGAACCTAGAGTACTCGTCAATGATATTGAGGAAGTACACATTCCGATCTGTTGAGGGAAGGGGGCCCTTAAAATCGACACTCAGTCTCTCGAAGGGACGAGTGGCCTTGACTAAATGTGCCCGGTCAGGTCGGTAAAAGTGCGGTTTGCATTCCGCGCAAACCCGACAGCTTCTTGTTATGGACCTGACGTCCTCCACCGAGTAGGGCAGATTGCGGGCTTTTATAAAGTGGTAGAGCCGAGTGACCCCAGGATGGCATAGGTCATTATGGAGGGCCTGCAAATGGTCCTCCTGTAAACTAGCGTATGTTCCACGCGAGAGGGCATCCGAGGGCTCATTGAGTTTCCCTGGACGGTACATGATGTCGTAGTTATAGTGGAGAGTTCAATTCTCCACCGCAAGATCTTGCCATTCTTGATCTTGCCCCCCCGGGTGTTGTTAAACATGAACGCCACGGACCGCTGGTCCGTGATCAGGGTGAACCGTTTTCCCGCCAAGTAATGGCGCCAGTGCCTGACGGCCTCCACAATGGCCTGGGCCTCCTTTTCCACCGCTGAATGCCGAATTTCGGGGCCTTGGAGGGTGCGGGAAAAAAAGGCGACGGGCCTGCCCGCCTGGTTAAGTGTGGCGGCCAGGGCGAAATCAGATGCATCGCTCTCCACCTGAAAGGGGATGGACTCATCAACAGCGTGCATCGTAGCTTTCGCGATGTCGGCTTTTAATTTATCGAAGGCCAATCGGGCCTCTGGCGTTAAGGGAAAAGTCGTGGACTTAATGAGCGGACGGGCTTTGTCCGCGTAGTTGGGGACCCACTGCACAAAATAAGAGAAGAAGCCTAAGCATCTTCTCAGTGCTTTTGCACTAGTGGGCAGGGGAAGTTCAGAGAGGGGGCGCATACGGTCTGGATCAGGGCCAATGACCCCGTTTTCCACCACGTATCCTAGGATGGCTAAACGGCGCGTACGAAACACACACTTCTCCCTGTTGTAGGTCAAGTTCAGGCGAGATGCAGTGCGTAGGAAGTTCAGGAGATTTGTGTCGTGGTCCTGCTGGTCATGGCCACAGATGGTGACATTATCCAGGTACGGGAAGATAGCACGCAGCCCGTTCTGGTCCACCATTCGGTCCATAGCATGCTGGAAGACTGAGACCCCATTGGTGACACCAAAGGGAACCCTGAGAAAGTGATACAAGCGACCATCCGCCTCAAAAACCGTGTACTGTCGGTCCTCTGGGTGAATGGGGAGTTGGTGGTAGGCAGACTTGAGGTCTATGGTGGAGAACACCCGGTACTGCGCAATCTGATTGACCATATCAGATATGCGCGGGTGAGGATACGCATCCAGCTGCGTATATCGGTTAATGGTCTGACTGTAGTCAATGACCATCCGGGGTTTGTTCCCGCTCTTGACCACCACGACCTGCGCCCTCCATGGACTAGCGCTGGGTTGTATGATCCTTTCTTTGAGGAGCCGCTGAACCTCAGATCTAATGAAGATCCGATCCTCAGCGCTGTAACGCCTACTTTTAGTCGCGATGGGCTTGCAGCCTGGCACAAGATTCTGGAACAAGGAGGGTGTGGTGATCTTCAGCGTCGAGAGGCTGCAGGCAATTGCGTTGGGCAATTTGGAGGCTGCTGCTGTTTTCCCACTGCCAGTGAAGGGAGTGGCCCACCGTACTGTAGGGTTACACTCCTCAAGTGGACCATGAAGTTTAGTCCGAGAAGTATTGGCGCGCAAAGATACGGCAACACAAGGAGCTTGAAACGCTCGTAAACTGTGCCTTGCACCTTCAAGGTTACCACGCAACTCCCTAGCACGGCAACAGACCGGGACTTTGATGCCATAGAGATTGTCTGTTTGGCAGGTTGAATCTGGAGTCCACACCGCTTCACAGTGTCTGGGTGGATAAAGCTCTCAGTTCTCCCGCTGTCAAACAGACAATAAATCACGTGGTCATTTACCTGGATATTCATCATAGATTTGTCAAGTCTATGAGGCTTGGCCTGGTCCAGGATGATCGACGCCACCGTTGGTTCATGAGTGCCACTGCAGGCAGCTAAAATCGATGAGGAGGACCCCTGCTGGTCGTTCGTGGTCAGTGTCGACCAACATTGCCGCTCCCATGAGTCGCACGTGGGTGAGGGCGCCAAACTCAGCGACCCCTGGTGGTCACACTCCTCCGACTCCGTTGACCGTAATGGCGTCGTCCTGGCCTCGCACGTGGACGAACCCCGCGATGACTTCGACAACGAAGACCCGAGCTCTGAAGAATCGCAGGCCGCACTGCCGTTCCTAGATTTAGATCGGCACACTTTTGAATAGTGCCCTTTTTTACCGCATGCGGTGCACAACACAGCTTTAGCGGGACACCGTTGCCGAGTATGCTTCGCTCCCCCACAGAAATAGCACCGCGGGCCGCCCGGGGCTGCTGCCGTCGTCTGGCCCGAGTGTGAGCACGCCATTACACAGCATTTCGAACCCGAGGGACGAGGAGGGATTGGCGACTGCTCCTGCCACGTTGTCTCCACATGGTCCTCCGGATATAATACTAAGCTTTTGGAGGCCGTCTCGAGCATCTCTGCTAGTAAGATCAAGGTTACCCTTCTCCAACAGTTTAAGTCGAATGTACGATGATCCGACTCCCGCCACAAACGCATCTCGGGCGAGGTCGTACATGCTCTGCTCAGCCGACACAGCTTTGCAGTTACAGCCCCTGGCTAGCTGTAGGAGCTCGTTCGCATATTCCTCCATCGTTTCACCAGACTGCCGTCGTCGAGTGGCTAGGAGGTAACGAGCGTGTATCTCATTGGGTGGTTTGATATAACGCTTCTTCAGAAGCTCGAGGGCCTTAGTATAATCGGTGGCCGCACGGATCGCGAGGTAGACAGTGTCGCTTACCCTCGCATGGAGGACCCGGAGTCTGTCATCATCTGTGGTGACCGCTGCAGAGGCTGCCAGGTAGTCTTCGAAACACTTCAGCCAGTGGTCGAAGGTGTTAGAAGCGCCCACCGCACGTGGATCTAGTGTAAGGCGTTCAGGCTTCAGAATTTGCTCCATACTCTCTTTTTTTTTCTTTTTTCTTCGACGAGAGTTTAACGACAGTAAATAAAATTGATGCGCTATTCAGACACGAGGCCTGAAGCTCGGTAAATGAAAGGCTTTTATTTACTGTAATGAAGCAGCCAGTACTTATATACACTATCCCAGACTGAAGGGGTCCCAGCCAGAGCAGGGACTCTTATACCTCTCCCAGGAGGCGGAGCCCGACTGGGATGTGCCACAACACTACAGTACAAAGGTGTAACAACCCCACCCTAAACCCAACAGCAACAATAGCACAATCCAACAGTAACATATGTACATCCTTGTAGTACTGGCCAGCCCCTGGCTCAGTACTATCCAGTGGGAACCAACGATGGTTCACCACAGAGTTGTAGCTGACATGCCAAATTTCCTTCGCCTCCTGAGAAAGTAGAGGCGTTGGTGGGCTTTCTTAACTATAGTGTCGGCATGGAGGAACCAGGACTTGTTGTTGGTGATCTGGACACCTAAAAACCTGAAGCTCTCGACCATTTCCACTTCGTCCCCATTGATGTAGACAGGGGTATGTTCTCCTTTACGCTTCCTGAAGTCGATGACAATCTCCTTCGTTTTACTGACATTGAGGGAGAGATTATTGTCGCCGTATATTAATGTTGTATTATACCTCCTGCTGTCAACACTCACTGTCTGAGCTCCCGTGCTATCGTGCTGAGGTGTCCATTCATCAGGCTGGACATACATCACAGACACTCTTGTTCCATGCAAATCCAAGGGACCATATCACAAGATTGAATGAGCACCATCTGACCCATGCAGAGAGCAAAAAACGACCCACTGGTTTGAAACAATTACCTAACAATCTGAAAGCCCATCGAGCCTGCACCGACAACACTCCCACCCAGGTCCTATCCCCTTCTCCCCATGTATATACCCTGCAAATCTCCCTAACACTAAGGGGCAATTTGGCATAGCCAATCCACCTAATCTGCACATCCTTGGACACTAAGGGGCAATTTAGCATGGCCAATCCACCTAACCTGCACATCTTTGGACACTAAGGGGCAATTTAGCATGGCCAATCCACCTAACCTACACATCTTTGGACACTATGGGACAATTTAGCATGGCCAATCCATCTAACCTACACATCTTTGGACACTAAGGGACAATTTAGCATGGCCAATCTGCCTAACCTGCACATCTTTGGACACTGAGGGACAATTTAGAATGGCCAATCCATCTAACTAAACATCTTTGGACACTAATAAACAGTTTAGCATGGCCAAATACACCTAACCTGCACACCTTTGGACACTAAGAGACAATTAAGCATGGCCAATCCCCCTTACCTACACATCTTTGGACACTAAGTGACAATTTAGCATGGCCAATCCACCTAACTAAACATCTTTGGACACTAATGAACAGTTTAGCATGGCCAATCCACCTAACCTGCACATCTTTGGACACTAAGGGACAATTTAGCATGGCCAATCTGCCTAACCTGCACATCTTTGGACACTGAGGGACAATTTAGCATGGCCAATCCATCTAACTAAACATCTTTGGACACTAATAAACAGTTTAGCATGGCCAATCTACCTAACCTGCACACCTTTGGACACTAAGTTACAATTTAGCATGGCCAATCCACCTAACTAAACATCTTTGGACACTAATGAACAGTTTAGCATGGCCAATCCACCTAACCTGCACATCTTTGGACACTAAGGGACAATTTAGCATGGCCAATCCACCTAATCTACACATCTTTGGACACTAAGGGACAATTTAGCATGGCCAATCCACTTAACCTACACACCTTTGGACACTAAGGGGCAATTTAGCATGGCCAATCCACCTAACCTACACATCTTTGGACACTAAGTGACAATTTAGCATGGCCAAACCATCTAACCTGCACATCTTTGGAGTGTGGGAGAAAACCGGAGCACTCAGGAGAAACCCACGCAGACACGGGGAGAACATGCAGACTCCACACAGACAGTGACCCGAGGCCGGGAATTGAACCCGGGTCCCTGGCGTTGTGAGGCAGCAGTGCTAACCCACTGTGCCACCTTATGTATTGCTGAAGGTCTCATCCAATGGTCTTCAATCTCCAACTGCCTCGTCCAGTCAGGGAACCCTTTTCTCTTACTGTTGATATGTAAATAATTGATCAACGTTTTGTTAAATGAGGGAAAAACAGGCCTTCTTTGAATGTTTCCATGATTTATTTTCTCCTGGGCTGTTTGCAATGATCTCATTGATGTGGCTGCAAGATGTGTAACTCTCCCCTGCCTCCCTGAAGGCTGTCCACTGAAATGGTCCCTTCTTATCTCCGTCAAACATTGGCACATTCATTCTGTTAACCCTTTATACCACGTCTCCCACCCCAAGTATTCTACCTACTTTGTAACGACATTACTTCCTCCCTCCGAGCCCACCCCAGCAGCTTCCCACCTAACCTGGAGCTCTCTCCCATCATGCAGCTGGGCTGGGCGTGGAACAGAATTGGGGCCTTTGGTTAACAACATGTATTGCTCAATTCGCTTTGGGTTAAAATTGGTGTCCAAGGCTTTAAGAATGGTCTCTAAACCTACGGTGGGCATCCTATCTCAGGAGAACATCATCTGCCCTCAGCATAAAGACAGGAACGGACTTGATGCTTCTGCTCTCCAACCTGAAGACCCGATACAGCTCAGTATCGAAGGGAACTGCGTTTCTATACTTCCCATTTTTGGCCTCTCCGTAGGCCCTCGATTCAGTCAAATAGGGTCAGAGGCTGCTCACTGGCTGTGGTTATCGTTACTTCTAGACAGTTTGCTTCCACCTTCTGGCGAGTGATCAGTGCTGGGTCCACTGTTATTTGTCATTTATATTAATGATTTGGATGAGAATATAGGAGGCATGGTTAGTAAGTTTGCAGATGACATCAAGATTGGTGGCATAGTGGACAGTGAAGAAGGTTATCTCGGATTGCAACGGGATCTTGATCAATTGGGCCAGTGGGCTGACGAATGGCAGATGGAGTTTAATTTAGACAAATGCGAGGTGATGCATTTTGGTAGATTGAACCAGGGCAGGACTTACTCAGTTAATGGTAGGGCGTTGGGGAGAGTTACAGAGCAAGAAATCGAGGGGTACATGTTCATAGCTCCCTGAAAGTGGAGTCACAGGTGGACAGGGTGGTGAAGAAGGCATTTGGCATGCTTGGTTTCATTGGTCAGAACATTGAATACAGGAGTTGGGACATGTTGTTGAAGTTGTACAAGACATTGGTAAGGCCACACTTGGAATACTGTGTGCAATTCTGGTCACCCTATTATAGAAAGGATTTTATTAAACTAGAAAGAGTGCGGGAAAGATTTACTCGGATGCTACCGGGACTTGATGGTTTGAGTTATAAGGAGAGGCTGGATAGACTGGGAATTTTTTCTCTGGAGCGTAGGAGGCTGAGGGGTGATCTTATCGAGGTCTATAAAATAATGAGGGGCACAGATCAGCTCGATAGTCAATATCTTTTCCCAAAGGTAGGAGAGTCTAAAACTGGAGGGCATAGGTTTAAGGTGAGAGGGGAGAGATACAAAAGGATCCAGAGGGGCATTTTGTTTCACACAGAGGGTGGCGAGTGTCTGGAACAAGCTGCCAGAGGTAGTAGTAGAGGCGGGTACAATTTTGTCTTTTAAAAAGCACTCAGACAGTTACATGGATAAGATGGATACAGAGGGATATGGGCCAAATGTGGACAATTGGGATTAGCTTAGGGGTTTAAAAAAAAGAGGTGGTATGGACAAGTTGGGCCGAAGGGCCTGTTTCCATGCTGTAAATCTCGATGAGTGGTAAGAATGAGCTGCTGTCATGTTTTCCTTGATTTTGCCGCTCCATCGATCACACCAGTGTATTTTCTTTACGCCAATGTCTCCACTGCAGCCTCCCTGATCCGAGATGGTCCTTCTATCTGTGGTCACTGGACAGACTGTGGTCGTACTCTGGTATGGGCTGAATACTTGTTCATCGAAGCAGGTTATAGAGTAGGGATGTGACTCCTGAGGTGTTCCAACCTCTCCCTCTCTTGAGTCGAACACATGACTGATAAATGTCAGTGATACACCATCATCTATTCTACGTCAGACATGAGCATATCCATTCTGTGAACCCTTTATGCTTAAACTACAAGGCACAAGTCAGGAGTGTGATGGAATACTCCCCACTTGCCTGGATGGGTGCAGCTCCGACAACACTCAAGAAGCTCGACACCATCCAGGACAAAGCAGCCCCGCTTGATTGGCCCCCCATCCACAAACATTCACTCCCTCCACCACCGACGCTCAGTAGCAGCAGTGTGTACCATCTACAAGATGCACTGCAGCAACTCACCAAGGCTCCTTAGACAGCACCTTCCAAACCCACCATCTAGAAGGACAAGGGCAGCAGATACCTGGGAACACCACCACCTGCAAGTTCCCCTCCGAGCCACTCACCATCCTGACTTGGAAATATATCGTTGTTCCTTCACTGTCACTGGATCAAAATCCTGGAACTCTCTCCCTAACAGCACTGTGGGTGTACCTACTCCACATGGACTGACTGATGTCCAATAACAATCCTGGAACTCCCTCCCTAACAGCACTGTGGGTGTACCTACACCTCAAGGACTGCAGTGGGTTCAAGATGGCGGCTCACCATCACCTTCTCAAGGGGCAATTAGGGATGGGCAATAGATGTTGGGCCCAGCCAGCGATGCCCACATCACAGAATTACATAATGATTACAGTGCAGAGGGCCATTCGGCCCATTGTGTCTGCACCTGCTCTCCAAGAGCATTGTAATTCAGTGCCATTCTCCTGCCTTTTCCCCATACCCCTGCACATGGTTTCAATTCAAATAATCATCTAATGCCCTCTGAACAAATATTTAAAACACCTCTCCTTAAAATTTGCCACCATCCCTTCTTTAAGATCTTCCAGCCCGAAAGATGTATCGGTTCGGTGGATTGGCCGTGCTAAATTGCCCCTTAGTGTCCAAAGATGTGCAGGTTAGGGGGATTGGCCATGCTAAATTGCCCCTTAGTATCCAAAGGTGTGCAGGTTAGGTGGATTGGCCATGCTAAATTGTCCCTTAGTGTCCAAAGATGTGCAGGTTGGGTGGATTGGCCATGCTAAATTGTCTCTTAGTGTCCAAAGATGTGCAGGTTGGGTGGATTGGCCATGCTAAATTGTCCCTTAGTGTCCAAAGATGTGCAGGTTAGGTGGATTGGCCATGCTAAATTGTCCCTTAGTGTCCAAAGATGTGCAGGTTGGGTGGATTGGCCATGCTAAATTGTCCCTTAGTGTCCAAAGATGTGTAGGTTAGGTGGATTGGCCATGCTAAATTGTCCCTTAGTGTCCAAAGATGTGCAGGTTGGGTGGATTGGCCATGCTAAATTGTCCCTTAGTGTCCAAAGATGTGCAGGTTAGGTGGATTGGCCATGCTAAATTGCCCCTTCGTGTCCAAAGATGTGTAGGTTAGGTGGATTGGCCATGCTAAATTGCCCCTTCGTGTCGGGGGACCAGCAGGTTAAATATCTGGAGAAAGGGCCTTGGTGGGATTGTTGTCACGGCAGGCTCAATGGGCCGAATGGCCTCCTTCTGCACTGTCGGGATTCGATGATTGTAATGACCAACTCCTTCTTTGCGTTGGTAAGAATTTCTCTGCTTCAGCCTCTGAGAACTTTCACTACAGTCTGTGCAACGTTTCAATCATTAATAAGGACAGGAAATGGAGAAGAATGATATCAATGGACAACATTAGTGTGCATTAACTCTAAATCAGTGTGAACTCCTTGTACTGCCACAGCTCACTGCCCTGGAGTTTGGATGCTAAAATAATGTTTGTGAATAACTCAAGCCTGTGTTTTCAATGAAAAATGATTGGTTGAAGTTTGCACATTCAGTCATATTTTCCCTCCCACATTTTACAGTCAGATCACCGTGCAGACGACACGAAGCGATAAATATGACCTACTTTTAATACAGTTTCATAAAAGCTGCTGCATCGGCCGGGAATCGAACCCGGGCCTCCCGCGTGGCAGGCGAGAATTCTACCACTGAACCACCGATGCTCACTGACTTCCTCTCTAGACTGACTCATATCTAAGCCTGACCTCTGGTTATTTTTTTCCTTTCTTGTGGCAGGCTTCCAAAATCAAAGGAATCCAAAAATTCCCCTTGCATTTCTTCACCACGTTCTAACTTGAAGCAGCTGGAAGAAAGATGGTTATAAATTGCGTCGATTCTGGGCGGTATTTTTGGGCCGCCTTGCCCCAATTACGGAAACTCCCGCCCTCGGTAAACAGACCTTTGATTTGATTTATTATTGTCACATGTATTGGGATACAGTGAAAAGTATTGTTTCTTGCGCGCTATACAGACAAAGCATACCGTTCATAGAGTACATTGGAGAGAAGGAAAGGAGAGAGTGCAGAATGTAGTGTTACAGTTACAGATAGGGTGTAGAGAAAGATCAACTTAATAACTGATTTATTATTGTCACATGTACTGGGATACAGTGAAAAGTATTGTTTCTTGCGCATTGTACAGACAAAGCATACCGTTCATAGAGTACATAGAGGAGAAGGAAAGGAGAGAATGCAGAATGCAGTGTTACAGTCATAGCTAGGGTGTAGAGAAAGATCAGCTTAATAGAACAAGGAACAAAAGAACAAAGAACAATACAGCACAGGAACAGGCCCTTCGGCCCTCCAAACCTGCGCCGCTCCCTGGTCCAAACTAGACCATTCTTTTGTATCCATCCATTCCCACTCCGTTCATGTGGCTATCTAGATGAGTCTTAAACGTTCCCAGTGTGTCCACCTCCACCACCTTGCCCGGCAGCGCATTCCAGGCCCCCACCACCCTCTGTGTAAAATACGTCCTTCTGATATCCGTGTTAAACCTCCCCCCCTTCACCTTGAACCTATGACCCCTCATGAACGTCACCACCGACCTGGGGAAAAGCTTCCCACCATTCACCCTATCTATGCCTTTCATAATTTTATACACCTCTATTAGGTCACCCCTCATCCTCCGTCTTTCCAGTGAGAACAACCCCAGTTGAACCAATCTCTCCTCATAACTAAGCCCTTCCATACCAGGCAACATCCTGGTAAACCTCCTCTGCACTCTCTCTAAAGCCTCCACGTCCTTCTGGTAGTGTGGCGATCAGAACTGGGCGCAGTATTCCAAATGCGGCCAAACCAACGCTCTATACAACTGCAACATCAGACCCCAACTTTTATACTCTATGCCCCGTCCTATAAAGGCAAGCATGCCATATCCCTTATTCACTACCTTCTCCACCTGTGACGTCACCTTCAAGGATCTGTGGACTTGCACACCCAGGTCCCTCTGCGTATCTACACCCTTTATGGTTCTGCCATTTATCGTATAGCTCCCCCCAACGTTAGTTCTACCAAAATGCATCACTTCGCATTTATCTGGATTGAACTCCATCTGCCATTTCTTTGCCCAAATTTCCAGCCTACCTCTATCCTTCTGTAGCCTCTGACAATGTTCCTCACTATCTGCAAGTCCAGCCATTTTCGTGTCGTCCGCAAACTTACTGATCACCCCAGTTACACCTTCTTCCAGATCGTTTATATAAATCACAAACAGCAGAGGTCCCAATACAGAGCCCTGCGGAACACCACTAGTCACAGGCCTCCAGCCGGAAAAAGACCCTTCCACTACCACCCTCTGTCTTCTGTACCAAGCCAGTTCTCCACCCATCTAGCCACCTCCCCCTTTATCCCATGAGATCCAACCTTTTGCACCAAGCTATTTGATTTGATTTATTATTGTCACATGTATTGGGATACAGTGAAAAGTATTGTTTCTTGCGCACTGTACAGACAAAGCATACTGTTCATAGAGTACATAGAGGAGAAGGAAAGGTGAGGGTGCAGAATGTAGTGTTACAGTCATAGCTAGGGTGCAGAGAAAGATCAACTTAATATTTGATTTGATTTATTATTGTCACATGTATTGGGATACAGTGAAAAGTATTGATTCTTGCGCACTATACAGACAAAGCATACCATTCATAGACTACATAGGGTAGAAGGAAAGGAGAGGGTGCAGAATGTAGTGTTATAGTCATAGCTAGGGTGTTGACAAAGATCAACTTCATACAAGGTAGGTCCATTCAAAAGTCTGACAGCAGCAGGGAAGAAGCTGTTCTTGAGTCGGTTGGTACGTGACCTCAGGCTTTTGTATCTTTTTCCTGACGGAAGAAGGTGGAAGAGAGAATGTCCGGGGTGCGTGGGGTCCTTGATTATGCTGGCTGCTTTTCCGAGGCAGCGGGAAGTGTAGACAGAGTCAATGGATGGGAGGCTGGTTTACGTGATGGACTGGGCTACATTCACGACCTTTTGTAGTTCCTTGGGGTCTTGGTCAGAGCAGGAGCCCATACCAAGCTGTGATACAACCAGAAAGAATGCTTCCTATGGTGCATCTGTAAAAGTTGGTGAGAGTTGTAGCTGACATGCCAAATTTCCTTAGTCTTCTGAGAAAGTAGAGGCGTTGGTGGGGCTTTCTTAACTATAGTGTCGGCATGGGGGGACCAGGACAGGTTGTTGGTGATCTGAACACCTAAAAACCTGAAGCTCTCGACCATTTCTACTTTGTCCCCGTTGATGTAGACAGGGGCAAGTTCTCCACTCCGCTTCCTGAAGTCAATGACAATCTCCTTTTTACGGTTCCTGTCCTGCCCGCTACGATTCCCGTGATGGGCGGGACAGGAAAATTCCGGCCCAAGTCTGGCTTCAGGATCTTCAGACTGGAGGTTGGCAGACAGCGGTGTCCCCAAAGGGTCAGTGCAAAGTTCACTGCTATTTTTGAGACATATTGATAAATGCAAATAACATTCACACCAAGTAATGACAAGAGAGGATCTAACCATCTCCCCAAGACATTTAATGGTGTTACCATTGCTGAATCCCCCACTATCAACATCCTGGGGGTTACCGTTGACCAGAAACTGAATTGGACGCAGCCGTATCAATACTGTGGCTACAAGAGCAGGTCAGAGGCTGGGAATCCTGCAGTGAGTAACTCACCTCCTGACTCCCCAAAGCCTGTCCACCATCTACAAGGCACAAGTCAGGAGTGTGATGGAATACTCTCCACTTGCCTGGATGGGTGCAGTTCCAACAACACTCAAGAAGCTTGACACCACCCAGGACAAAGCAGCCCCGCTTGATTGGCACCCCATCCACAAACAGTCACTCCCTCCACCACTGATGCACAAAGTTTGGAAGAGAGAATGTCCGGAGTGTGTGGGGTACTTAATTATGCTGGCTGCTTTTCCGAGGCAGCAGGAAGTTTAGACAGAGTCAATGGATGGGAGGTTGGTTTGCGTGATGGATTGGGCTACATTCACGACCTTTTGTAATTCCTTGCGATCTTGGGCAGAGCAGGAGCCCAGACCAAGCTGTGATACAACCAGAAAGAATGCTTTCTATGGTGCATCTGTAAAAGTTTGTGAGATTCGTTGCAGACAGCAGTGTGTACCATCTACAAGATGCACTGCAGCGACTCACCAAGGCTCCTTAGACAGCACCTTCCAAACCCACGACCACTTCCATCTAGAAGGACAAGGGCAGCAGATACCTGGGAACACCACCACCTGCAAGTTCCCCTCCAAACCACTCACCATCCTGACTTGGAAATATATCGGCCGTTCCTTCACTGTCGCTGTGTCAAAATCCTGGAACTCTCTCCCTAACAGCACTGTGGGTGTACCTACACCACATGGACTGACTGATATCCAATAACAATCCTGGAACTCCCTCCCTAACAGCACTGTGGGTGTACCGACACCACATGGACTGACTGATGTCCAATAACAATCCTGGAACTCTCTCCCTAACAGCACTGTGGGTGTACCTACACCACATGGACTGACTGATATCCAATAACAATCCTGGAACTCCCTCCCTCACAGCACTGTGGGTGTACCGACACCACATGGACTGACTGATGTCCAATAACAATCCTGGAACTCCCTACCTAACAGCACCGTGGATGTACCTACATCACATGGACTGACTGATGTCCAATAACAATCCCGGAACTCCCTACCTAACAGCACCGTGGATGTACCTACATCACATGGACTGACTGATGTCCAATAACAATCCTGGAACTCCCTACCTAACAGCACCGTGGATGTACCTACATCACATGGACTGACTGATGTCCAATAACAATCCTGGAACTCCCTACCTAACAGCACCATGGATGTTCCTACATCAAATGGACTGACTGATGTCCAATAACAATCCTGGAACTCCCTCCCTAACAGCACTGTGGATGTACCTACCCCACAGGGAGTGACTGATGTCCAATAACAATCCTGTGTTTGGAAGGTGCTGTCTAAGGATCTCTGGTGAGTTGCTGCAGTGCATCTTGTAGATGGTACACACTGCTGCTACTGAGCGTCGGTGGTGGAGGGAGTGGATGTTTGTGGATGGGGTGCCAATCAAGCGGGGCTGCTTTGTCCTGGATGGTTACAATAATAAATCAAATTAAATATTAAGCTGATCTTTCTCTACACCCTATCAGTAACTGTAACACTACATTCTGCACCCTCTCCTTTCCTTCTCCCCTATGTACTCTAGGAACGGTATGCTTTGTCTGTATAGTGCGCAAGAAACAATACTTTTCACTGTATCCCAATACATGTGACAATAATAAATCAAATCAAAGGTCTGTTTACCTGGGGTGGGATTTTCCGTAATTGGGGCAAGGTGGCCCAAAACATATATTGGGGGAGAGCAGATATCCACTCCATCTGACGAAGGAGCAGCATTCCGAAAGCTAATGGCATTTGCTACCAAATAAACCTGTTGGACTTTAACCAGGTGTTGTTAAAACTCTTACTGTGTTTACCCCAGTCCAGCGCCAGCACCTCCACAGATAAACTCAGGGCATTGATGGGTACATGGGACTGGGATATTATAGCAATTACTGAAACATGGCTAAGGGAGGGGCAGGACTGGCAGCTCAATGTTCCAGGGTACAGATGCTATAGAAAAGATAAAACAGGAGGTAAGAGAGGAGGGGGAGTTGCACTTTTGATTAGGGAAAACGTCACGGCCGTACTGAGGGGGGATATATCCGAGGGTTCATCCACTGAGTCTATATGGGTAGAACTGAGAAATAAGGAGGGGGAAATCACTTTGATAGGGTTGTACTATCGGCCCCAGAACAGTCAGCGGAAAATTGAGGAGCAAATATGTAAGGAGATTACAGATAGCTCCAAGAAAAATAGGGTGGTAATAGGAGGGGATTTCAACTTTCCCAACATTGACTGGGACAGCCATAGTATTAGAGGGTTGGATGGAGAGAAATTTGTTGAGTGTATTCAGGAGGAATTTCTCATTCAGTATGTGGATGGCCCGACTAGAGAGGGGGCAAAACTTGACCTCCTCTTGGGAAATCAGGAAGGGCAGGTGACAGAAGTGTTAGTGAGGGATCACTTTGGGACCAATGACCATAATTCCATTAGTTTTAAGATAACTATGGAGAACGATAGGTCTGGCCCAAAAGTTAAAATTCTAAATTGGGGCAAGGCCAATTTTGATGGTATCAGGCAGGAACTTTCAACAGTTAATTGGGGGAGTCTGTCGGAAGGCAAAGGGATGTCTGGTAAGTGGGAGGCTTTCAAAAGTGTGTTAACCAGGGTTCAGAGTAAACACATTCCTCTTAGAGTGAAGGGCAAGGCTGGCAGAAGTAGGGAACCCCGGATGACTCGGGATATTGAGGCCCTGGTCAAGAAGAAGAAAGAGGCACATGACATGCATAGGCAGCTGGGCTCAAGTAAATCCCTTGAAGAGTATAGGGGGTGTAGGAGTAGAGTTAAGAGAGAAATCAGGAGGGCAAAAAGTGGACATGAGATTGCTTTGGCAGATACGGCAAAGGAGAATCCAAAGAGATTCTACAAATACATAAAGGGCAAAAGAGTAACTAGGGAGAGAGTAGGACATCTTAAGGATCAACTAGGTCATCTGTGTGTGGATCCACAAGAGATGGGTGAGATCCTAAATGAATATTTCTTATCAGTGTTCACTGTTGGGACAAGCATGGATGTTAGGGAACTTGGGGAAATAAATAGTGATGTCTTGAGGAGTGTACATATAACAAAGAAGGAGGTGTTGGAAGTCTTAAAGTGCATCAAGGTAGATGAATCCTCAGGACCTGATGAAGTGTATCCCAGGACACCTTGGAAGGCTAGGGAGGAAATTGCGGGTCTCCTAACAGAGATAGTTGAATCATCGACAGCCACAGGTGAGGTGCCTGAAGATTGGAGGGTGGCAAATGTTGTGTCTTTGTTTAAGAAGGGCTGCAGGGAAAAGCCTGGGAACTACAGGCCGGTGAGCCTCACATCTGTCGTGGGTAAATTGTTAGAAGATATTTTGAGAGACAGGATCTACAGGCATTTAGAGACACAAGGACTGATTAGGGACAGTCAGCATGGCTTTGTGAGTGGAAAATCATGTCTCACAAATTTGATTGAGTTTTTTGAAGGGGTAACCAAGAAGGTAGATGAGTGCAGTGCAGTTGATGTTGTCTACATGGACTTTAGCAAGGCCTTTGACAAGGT
This sequence comes from Mustelus asterias, assembly GCF_964213995.1. Classification (NCBI taxonomy): domain Eukaryota; kingdom Metazoa; phylum Chordata; class Chondrichthyes; order Carcharhiniformes; family Triakidae; genus Mustelus; species Mustelus asterias. The sequence continues at coordinate 5,915,954 of NC_135834.1, read as the reverse complement.
AGGTTATTGCAGGAGGTTAAATTTCACGGGATCTAGGGTGAGGTAGCCAAATGGATACAAAATTGGCTTGATGACAACCCTCTACAATTTGGTTGTAGAGGGTTGTTTTTAAAACTGGAGGCCTGTGACCAGCGGTGTGCCTCAGGGATCTGTGCTGGGTCCACTGTTATTTGTCATTTATATTAATGATTTGGATGAGAATATAGGAGGCATGATTAGTAAGTTTGCAGATGACACTAAGATTGGTGGCATAGTGGACAGTGAAGAAGGTTATCGATGAATTGGGCCAGTGGGCTGACGAATGGCAGATGGAGTTTAATTTAGATAAATGTGAGGTGATGCATTTTGGTCGATCAAACCAGGGCAGGACTTACTCAGTTAATGGTAGGGCGTTGGGGAGAGTTATAGAACAAAGAGATCTTGGGGTACAGGTTCATAGCTCCTTGAAAGTGGAGTCACAGGTGGACAGAGTGGTGAAGAAGGCATTCAGCATGCTTGGTTTCATTGGTCAGAACATTGAATACAGGAGTTGGGACGTCTTGTTGAAGTTGTACAAGGCATTGGTAAGGCCACACTTGGAACACTATGTACAGCTCTGGTCACCCTATCATAGAAAGGATATTATTAAACTAGAAAGAATGCAGAGAAGATTTACTAGGATGCTACCGGGACTTGATGGTTTGAGTTATAAGGAGAGGCTGGATAGACTGGGACCTTTTTCCTCTGGAGCGTAGGAGGCTTAGGGGTGATATTATAGAGTTCAATAAAATAATGAGGGGCATAGATCAGCTAGGTAGTCAACATCTTTTCCCAAAGGTAGCGGGGTCTAAAACTAGAGGGCAGAGGTTTAAGGTGAGAGGGGAGAGATACAAAAGGGTCTAGAAGGGCAATTTTTTCACACAGAGGGTGGTGAGTGTCTGGAACAAGCTGCCAGAAGTAGTTGCAGAGGCGGGTACAATTTTGTCTTTTAAAAAGCGTTTAGACAGTTACATGGGTAAGATGGGTATAGAGGGATATGGGCCAAACGTGTGCAATTGGGACTAGGTTAGGGGTTAAAAAAAAGGGGCAGCATGGACAAGTTGGGCTGAAGGGCCTGTTTCCATGCTGTAAACCTCTATGACTAAGGGGCAATTTAGCATGGCCAATCCACTAACCTGCACATCTTTGGACACTAAGATGCAATTTAGCATGGCCAATCCACCTAACCTACATATCTTTGGATACTAAGGGTCAATTTAGCATGGCCAATCCACCTAACCTACGTATCTTTGGATACTAAGGGTCAATTTAGCATGGCCAATCCACCTAACCTACACATCTTTGGAGTGTGGGAGGAAACTGGAGCACCCGGAGGAAACCTACGCAGACAAGTGGAGAACGTGTAGTCTCCACACAGACAGTCACGCAAGGTCGGAATTGAACCCGGGTCCCTGGCGCTGTGAGGCAGCGGTGCTAACCACTGTGCCACCTTGTGACTGCGTCAATCTGCATCCTTGCACAAAGTGCTGGGTGTGACGGCCACTCCCAATCCTGCATTCAGCAGCACGTTCATTTTTCTCCTGGCTACTTCGGAGTCAGTGAGGTCAATTGCAAGACTTGATTGCACAAGTCTCCTCCACCATCAGACTGCCTTCAACTTTAGAACCTTGGAACGATTACTTACAAACAGGACAAGAACATGTTGCCTGCAAATAACATTCCCGCTAATATAAGACCTTCAATATGCCTTGCACCTGGACATTACATAAGTTATTGCACATAAACTCACTGTCTTATAAACCATATTTATAGCTTGACATGACTTTGCAATGACATCTTAGCCTTTTGTGGGACCTTGCCAAAGGCGAGAGATCTTCAGTGCAAGGCAACTTGTGGAAGGAGAAGATGGAATTACAGTCTCCCTGTCACACACCAGCAAGCGATAAACTGTTCTTGTACTTGTGAGTCTCGAGCTGCATGCCTTTCCTGAATAACCCTGGCACCGACTGCTGGCATTTGCAAGTATTGTAAGCACCCATCTGCCTGTACATTTATGGTGAGGTCACTTTACTCAACTATTTACAGACAAGAACACGTCCAAATCAACTGGTGCTTAATTATCGTAATCTTTATGCACACACTTCAGCAGCGACTTTGTGTGGACAATTTACCTCGATACCATTCCCAAATATGAAATCTTGCATAACCTGGTGTTGTGAGACTTCTTACTGCTTGCAACTATCGAGGGGAGGCAGTGGCCTAGTGGTATTATTGCTCAACTATTAATCCAGGAAAATCTGCTAATGTTCTGGGGACCGCGGTTCGAATCCCACTGTGGCAGATGGTGGAATTTTAATTTGATAAAGAATGCCTGGAAGGCAATGGTGGTATTATTGCTCGACTATATAATGCAGAAGCTCAGCGAATGTTCCACAGACCTTTTTTAAATCCCACCATGGCAGGTGGCAGAGTTTAACTGAATTTTGAAAAAAATCTGGAATTAAGAATCTACTTATCTGGGGGTCCAAGTCCCGCCACGGCAGATGGGGGAATTTGAATTCAATTTTTAAAAATAGCTGGAATTAAGAATCTACCGATGACCATGAAACCATTGTCGGAAAAACCCATCTGGTTCACTAATGTCCGTAAGAAGTTTAACAACACCAGGTTAAAGTCCAACAGGTTTATTTGGTAGCAAAAGCCACACAAGCTTTCGAGGCTCTGAGCCCCTTCTTCAGGTGAGTGGGAATTCTGTTCACAAACAGAACTTATAAAGACACAGACTCAATTTACATGAATAATGGTTGGAATGCGAATACTTACAACTAATCCAGTCTTTAAGAAACAAAACAATGGGAGTGGAGAGAGCATCAAGACAGGCTAAAAAGATGTGTATTGTCTCCAGACAAGACAGCCAGTGAAACTCTGCAGGTCCACGCAACTGTGGGAGTTACAAATAGTGTGACATAAATTCTGATTCTAGGATCGCATGATAAAGACTCAGGAGGAAAAAAGCAGAAATATTTATGTGAAATAGTGTGACATAAACCCAATATCCCGGTTGAGGCCGTCCTTGTGTGTGCGGAACCTGGCTATCAGTTTCTGCTCCGCGACTCTGCGCTGTCGTGTGTCGCGAAGGCCGCCTTGGAGAACGCTTACCCGAATATCAGAGGCCGAATGCCCGTGACCGCTGAAGTGCTCCCCAACAGGAAGAGAACAGTCTTGCCTGGTGATTGTCGAGCGGTGTTCATTCATCCGTTGTCGCAGCGTCTGCATAGTTTCCCCAATGTACCATGCCTCGGGACATCCTTTCTTGCAGCGTATCAGGTAGACAACGTTGGCCGAGTTGCAAGAGTATGTACCGTGTACCTGGTGGATGGTGTTCTCACGTGAGATGATGGCATCTGTGTCGATGATCCGGCACGTCTTGCAGAGGTTGCTGTGGCAGGGTTGTGTGGTGTCTTGGTCACTGTTCTCCTGAAGGCTGGGTAGTTTGCTGCGGACAATGGTCTGTTTGAGGTTGTGCGGTTGTTTGAAGGCAAGAAGTGGGGGTGTGGGGATGGCCTTGGCGAGATGTTCGTCTTCATCAATGACATGTTGAAGGCTCCGGAGGAGATGCCGTAGCTTCTCCGCTCCGGGGAAGTACTGGACAACGAAGGGTACTCTGTCCACTGTGTCCCGTGTTTGTCTTCTGAGGAGGTCGGTGCAGTTTTTCGCTGTGGCGCGTTGGAACTGTTGATCAATGAGTCTAGCGCCATATCCTGTTCTTATGAGGGCATCTTTCAGCGTCTGGAGGTGTCTGTTGCGATCCTCCTCATCCGAGCAGATCCTGTGTATACGGAGGGCTTGTCCGTAGGGGATGGCTTCTTTAACGTGTTTAGGGTGGAAGCTGGAGAAGTGGAGCATCGTGAGGTTATCCGTGGGCTTGCGGTACAGTGAAGTGCTGAGGTGACCGTCCTTAATGGAGATGCGCGTGTCCTGCCACAGCAACCTCTGCAAGACGTGCCGGATCATCGACACAGATGCCATCATCTCACGTGAGAACACCATCCACCAGGTACACGGTACATACTCTTGCAACTCGGCCAACGTTGTCTACCTGATACGCTGCAAGAAAGGATGTCCCGAGGCATGGTACATTGGGGAAACTATGCAGACGCTGCGACAACGGATGAATGAACACCGCTCGACAATCACCAGGCAAGACTGTTCTCTTCCTGTTGGGGAGCACTTCAGCGGTCACGGGCATTCGGCCTCTGATATTCGGGTAAGCGTTCTCCAAGGCGGCCTTCGCGACACACGACAGCGCAGAGTCGCGGAGCAGAAACTGATAGCCAGGTTCCGCACACACAAGGACGGCCTCAACCGGGATATTGGGTTTATGTCACACTATTTCACATAAATATTTCTGCTTTTTTCCTCCTGAGTCTTTATCATGCGATCCTAGAATCAGAATTTATGTCACACTATTTGTAACTCCCACAGTTGCGTGGACCTGCAGAGTTTCACTGGCTGTCTTGTCTGGAGACAATACACATCTTTTTAGCCTGTCTTGATGCTCTCTCCACTCCCATTGTTTTGTTTCTTAAAGACTGGATTAGTTGTAAGTATTCGCATTCCAACCATTATTCATGTAAATTGAGTCTGTGTCTTATAAGTTCTGTTTGTGAACAGAATTCCCACTCACCTGAAGAAGGGGCTCAGAGCCTCGAAAGCTTGTGTGGCTTTTGCTACCAAATAAACCTGTTGGACTTTAACCTGGTGTTGTTAAACTTCTTACTGTGTTTACCCCAGTCCAACGCCGGCATCTCCACATCATCACTAATGTCCTTCAGGGAAGGAAATCTGCCGTCCTTACCCGGTCTGGCCTACATGTGACTCCAGAGCCACAGCAATGTGGTTGAGTCTCAACTGCCCTCGGGCAACTAGGGATGGGCAATAAATGCTGGCCCAGCCAGCGACACCCATGTCCCATGAATGAATAAAAAGAAATCATCCAAAACTCAGTCCAATACACAAGAAAAATGGCCACTAATTATTTGCTCCTGTTCTGCTTCCTTGATATACTCACGGACACAAACTTATGCCTATATGGCTGCTCTGGTGCCTGTACCTGCGAAATGGTGTGAATCTCATGCAGATTCATGGCAAAAGACTTCTGCACTCAGATTTTCCACAGTCACACAGTTCAGGAGCAAGTGTGGCCGCTCGCTGCACTGTAGGCAGGATTTGAAACACAAACAGGAAATGCTGGAAAATCTCAGCAGGTCTGACAGCCTCTGTGGAGAGAGAATAGAGCCAACGCTTCGAGTCTGGATGACCCTTCGTCAGAGCTAAAGACAAAGAAAATCGGACAAGATTCATGCTTTGATTTGATTTGATTTATTATTGCCACATGTACTGGGATACAGTGAAAAGTATTGTTTCTTGCGCGCTATACAGACAAAGCATACCATTCATAGAGTACATAGGAGAGAAGGAAAGGAGAGAGTACAGAATGTAGTGTTACAGTCATAGCTAGGGTGTAGAGAAAGATCAGCTTAATATTTGATTTGATTTATTGTTGTCACATGTCTTGGGATACAGTGAAAGTATTGTTTCTTACGTGCTATACAGACAAAGCATACTGTTCATAGAGTACATAGGGGAGAAGGAAAGGAGAGGGTGCAGAATATAGAGTTACAGTCATAGCTGGGGTGTAGAGAAAGATCAGCTTAATATATGGTAGGTCCATTCGAAAGTCTGACGGCAGCAGGGAAGAAGCTGTTCTTGAATTGGATAGGTGCAGGATCTCAGACTTTTGTATCTTTTTCCCAACGGAAGAAGGTGGAAGAGAGAATGTCCGGGCTGCGTGGGGTCCTTGATTATGCTGGCTGCTTTTCCAAGGCAGCGGGAAGTATAGATGGAGTCAGTGGATGGGAGGCTGGTTTGCGTGATGGACTGGGCTTCATTCACAACTCTTTGTAGTTTCTTGCACTCTTGATCAGAATGCAAGCTGTGATACATCCGGAAAGGATGGGTTTCTATGGTGCATCTGGAAAAATTGGTGAGAGTCATAGCTGACATGCCAAATTTCCTTAGCCTCCGAGAAAGTAAATGAGTTGATGGGCTTTCTTAACTATAGAGTCGGCGTGGAGGGAGCAGGAATGGGTTGACAGTATCGGACATCAGGTGACTGATGGCAGCCATTTTTTGTCGAGTGTCTTTTCTTACAAACAGGTCTCCCTGAGTTCAATGTGTCTGTGGTTCGCTGGTAAAGTTGTTGGTAGCTCTCGCTCAGTGTCGCTGTGACAGCATCATATTGCATCTGATGCAGAATCGGTCGCCAGTGCACAGGAACAGGGAGTGCGAAGGGTAACCATTGGATCCCTCCTGAGACTTAACTCACTTCCCCTCGATTGGGACCAAAACCTAAACTGTACTTGATGCGTACACTTCTGGATTTGCTGCCAGTCACTCGAGAAAAAGATTGACATGTCAACTTCACACCTGCTGCTGACTGAATTATGACTCTTGTACACTTATGACCTGTTCCAATTCACCGTGACTTATAAGGAGCTGGCAACATCATCGGTGCTAGTCAAATTCCATGAGTCAGCTGCTAAGGGTGTTGGATCACACAAATTTGTATTCCATTAAGGTAGTGCATTCCCAATCTTAATTTCTCCTGATTTCCCACTCCCATCTCCATCTTTTCATTTTGAATGCATTTTGGGACACTTACCAGAGGAAATCGATTCTCTCTACTTGCTCCATCAAACCCCCTCATTATTTTGAATCCTGCTTCAGCCTTCTCTGAGGAAAACACTCACAGCATCACCCTCCACATAGCTGAACTCCCTCATCCCATCCTTGAGAGATCTCCTCACTACCCGCGCCAAGGCCATCCTTCCCAGAGTGAGTTCCTGTAGCCAAAACCAAACCAGGGATTTGTCAAGATTTATTGTAATCCTTGCTTTCTCTGTCCGACATCCCTCTTTACAAAACAAAGTAATCCTACATGCCATCACGGTGGCACAGTGGTTGGCACCACAGCCTCACAGCTCCAGGTAAACAGGTTCGATTCCTGGCTTGGGTCACTGTCTGTGTGGAGTCTGCACATTCTCCCCGTGTCGGCGTGGGTTTCCACCGGGTGCTCTGGTTTCCTCCCACACTCCAAAGATGTGTGGGTTAGAGGGATTGGCCATGCAAAATTGCCCCTTAGTGTCCAAAGATGTGCAGGTTAGGTGGATTGGCCATGCTAAATTGCCCCTTAGTGTCCAAAGATGTGCTGGTTAGGTGCATTTGCCATGCTAAGTTGCCCCTTAGTGTCCAAAGATGTGCAGGTTCAGTGGATTGGCCATGCTAAATTGTCCCTTAGTGTCCAAAGATGTGCAGGTTCAGTGGATTGGCCATGCTAAATTGTCCCTTAGTGTCCAAAGATGTGCAGGTTCAGTGGATTGGCCATGCTAAATTGTCCCTTAGTGTCCAAAGATGTGTGGGTTAGGTGGATTGGCCGTGCTAAATTGTCCCTTAGTGTCCAAAGATGTGCAGGTTAGGTGGATTGGCCATGCTAAATTGTCCCTTAGTGTCCAAAGATGTGTAGGTTAGGTGGATTGGCCATGCTAAATTGCCCCTTAGTGTCCAAAGATGTGCAGGTTAGGTGGATTGGCCGTGCTAAATTGTCACTGAGGGCCCTATTTTACCATTGCCTCGCACCCGTTTTCAGGCGCAAAAACGTGGTAAAGTTGGGTGTGAGGCCATTAACGGGATCCACGCCCGCATCCGCGCAGATTGCCACTTTACCGAAACCCGGGGATGGCGGCGATCCGCTTCGCGCCCAAAACAGGCGCAATGATGATTTAAATGCATTTGCATACATTTAAATAGAATTAATGAACTGCCCGCCTAGCTTTATCAGCATTTCCCCCTTTACAACCGCGTTCGCCGATCCGGAACCGCGCCGTAACGGACCTGCTAAATAAAAGTCTGAACCGGACGCTCCAGCTTCTGAAGAGGCGCGTTCAGAGTTTCCAACGGCTCTCTGACTCAGATCAGGGTGGGGGGGGGGAGGAGGGAGGCGGGTCAGATGTATCTCTGGCGGGGAGGGAGGGGGGGGGGCGGTGCAAGAGGGCCGAACGTTGGCTGGTGGTGGGAGGGGGAAGGGCTGATCGTTGTCTGGTGGGGAGGGAGGAGGAGGTGGGTCAGATATTCCTCTGGAGCAGAGGGGGAGTGAGGCCAGACCATTCTCTGGCAGGGGGGCGGGGGCGGGAGTGAGGCCAGTTCGTCATCTTGGCGGGGGGGGGGGGGGGAGGAGGGAGGCAGGTAAGATGTAACTCGGGGGCGGGGGGGGAGGCCCGATCACTCACTGGTGGGGGGGGGGGGGCAGAGGGATCTCTGGAGGGGGGGGCAGATGGATCTCTGGTGGGGGAGGGCAGATGGCTCTCTGGTGGGGGGGGCAAGGGGGTCCGCTGCCACTCTGCGGGTGATCCGTGGGGAGGGGAGGGGGGCAGGGGTGGCGATCGATCTGGGTAGTGGGAGGGTGGATAAGGGGGACAGTGATGTGTGTGGGTAGTGGGGGGGTTGGTAAGGGGGACAGTGATGTGTGTGGGTAGTTGGGGGGTGGGTAAGGGGGACAGTGATGTGTGTGGGTCGTGGGGGGTGGATAAGGGGAACAGTGATGTGTGGGTAGTGGGGGGGTGGATAAGGGGGACAGTGATGTGTGTGGGTAGTGGGGGGGGTGGATAAGGGGGACAGTGATGTGTGTGGGTAGTGGGGGGGTGGATAAGGGGGACAGTGATGTGTGGGGGTAGTGGGAGGGGTGGATAAGGGGGACAGTGATGTGTGTGGGTAGTGGGGGGGTGGGTAAGGGGGACAGTGATGTGTGTGGGTAGTGGGGGGGTGGATAAGGGGGACAGTGATGTGTGTGGGTAGTGGGGGGGTGGATAAGGGGGACAGTGATGTGTGTGGGTAGTGGGGGGGTGGATAAGGGGGACAGTGATGTGTGTGGGTAGTGGGGGGGGTGGATAAGGGGGACAGTGATGTGTGTGGGTAGTGGGGGGATGGATAAGGGGGACAGTGATGTGTGTGGGTAGTGGGGGGGGGGTTGATATGGGGGAGAGTGATGTGTGTGGGTAGTGGGGGGGGGGGGGTGGATAAGGGGGACAGTGATGTGTGTGGGTAGTGGGAGGGTGGATAAGGGGGACAGTGATGTGTGTGGGTAGTGGGGGGTGGATAAGGGGGACAGTGATGTGTGTGGGTAGTGGGGGGCGGGTGGATAAGGGGGACAGTGATGTGTGTGGGTAGTGGGGGGAGGTGGATAAGGAGGACAGTGATGTGTGTGGGTAGTGGGGGGGGGGTGGATAAGGGGGACAGTGATGTGTGTGGGTAGTGGGGGGGGTGGATAAGGGGGACAGTGATGTGTGTGGGTAGTGGGGGGGGTGGATAAGGGGGACAGTGATGTGTGTGGGTAGTGGGGGGGGTGGATAAAGGGGACAGTGATGTGTGTGGGTAGTGGGGGGGTGGATAAGGGGGACAGTGATGTGTGTGGGTAGTGGGGGGGTGGAGAAGGGGGACAGTGATGTGTGTGGGTAGTGGGGGGGGGGGTGGATAAGGGGGACAGTGATGTGTGTGGGTAGTGGGAGGGTGGATAAGGGGGACAGTGATGTGTGTGGGTAGTGGGGGGTGGATAAGGGGGACAGTGATGTGTGTGGGTAGTGGGGGGGTGTGGATAAGGGGGACAGTGATGTGTGTGGGTAGTGGGGGGGGGTGGATAAGGAGGACAGTGATGTGTGTGGGTAGTGGGGGGGTGTGGATAAGGGGGACAGTGATGTGTGTGGGTAGTGGGGTGGTGGATAAGGGGGACAGTGATATGTGGGGGTAGTGGGGGGGTGGTTAAGGGGGACAGTGATGTGTGTGGGTAGTGGGGGGGGGATAAGGGGGACAGTGATGTGTGTGGGTAGTGGGGGGGTGGATAAGGGGGACAATGATGTGTGTGGGTAGTGGGGGGGTTGATAAGCGGGACAATGATGTGTGTGGGTAGCGGGGGTGGGTGGATAAGGGGGACAGTGATGTGTGTGGGTAGTGGGGGGTGGATAAGTGGGACAGTGATGTGTGTGGGTAGTGGGGGGGTAGATAAGGGGGACAGTGATGTGTGTGGGTAGTGGAGGGGGTGGATAAGGGGGACAGTGATGTGTGTGGGTAATGGGGGGGTGGATAAGGGGGACAGTGATGTGTGTGGGTAGTGGGGGGGTGGATAAGGGGGACAGTGATGTGTGTGGGTAGTGGGGGGGTGGATAAGGGGGACAGTGATGTTTGTGGGTAGTGGGGGGTGGATAACGGGGACGGGATGTGTGTGGGTAGTGGGGGGGGTGGATAAGGGGGACAGTGATGTGTGTGGGTAGTGGGGGGGTGGATAAGGGGGACAGTGATGTGTGTGGGTAGTGGGGGGATGGATAAGGGGGACAGTGATGTGTGTGGGTAGTGGGGGGGGGGGTGGATAAGGGGGACAGTGATGTGTGTGGGTAGTGGGGGGGGTGGATAAGGGGGACAGTGATGTGTGTGGGTAGTGGGGGGTGGATAAGGGGGACAGTGATGTGTGTGGGTAGGGGGGGGGTGGATAAGAGGGACAGTGATGTGTGTGGGTAGTGGGGGGGTGGATAAGGGGGACAGTGATGTGTGTGGGTAGAGGGGGGGGTGGATAAGGGTGACAGTGATGTGTGTGGGTAGTGGGGGGGTTGGATAAGGGAGACAGTGATGTGTGTGGGTAGTGGGGGGGGATGGATAAGGGGGACAGTGATGTGTGTGGGTAGTGGGGGGGGGATAAGGGGGACAGTGATGTGTGTGGGTAGCGGGGGGGTGGATAAGGGGGACAGTGATGTGTGTGGGTAGTGGGGGGGTGGATAAGCGGGACAGTGATGTGTGTGGGTAGCGGGGGTGGGTGGATAAGGGGGACAGTGATGTGTGTGGGTAGAGGGGGGTGGATAAGCGGGACAGTGATGTGTGTGGGTAGTGGGGGGGGGTAGATAAGGGGGACAGTGATGTGTGTGGGTAGTGGAGGGGGTGGATAAGGGGGACAGTGATGTGTGTGGGTAATGGGGGGGTGGATAAGGGGGACAGTGATGTGTGTGGGTAGTGGGGGGGTGGATAAGGGGGACAGTGATGTGTGTGGGTAGTGGGGGGGTGGATAAGGGGGACAGTGATGTGTGTGGGTAGTGGGGGGGTGGATAAGGGGGACAGGATGTGTGTGGGTAGTGGGGGGGGTGGATAAGGGGGACAGTGATATGTGTGGGTAGTGGGGGGGTGGATAAGGGGGACAGTGATATGTGTGGGTAGTGGGGGGGTTGATAAGGGGGACAGGATGTGTGTGGTTAGTGGGGGGTGGATAAGGGGGACAGTGATGTGTGTGGGTAGTGGGGGGGGGCTGTATAAGGGGGACAGTGATATGTGTGGGTAGTGGGGGGGTTGATAAGGGGGACAGTGATGTGTGTGGGTAGTGGGGGGTGGATAAGGGGGCAGTGATGTGTGTGGGTAGTGGGGGGGTGGATAAGGGGGACAGTGATGTGTGTGGGTAGAGGGGGGGGGGTGGATAAGGGTGACAGTGATGTGTGTGGGTAGTGGGGGGTGTGGATAAGGGGGACAGTGATGTGTGTGGGTAGTGGGGGGGGTGGATAAGGGGGACAGTGATGTGTGTGGGTAGTGGGGGGGTGTGGATAAGGGGGACAGTGATGTGTGTGGGTAGTGGGGTGGTGGATAAGGGGGACAGTGATGTGTGGGGGTAGTGGGGGGGTGGTTAAGGGGGACAGTGATGTGTGTGGGTAGTGGGGGGGGGATAAGGGGGACAGTGATGTATGTGGGTAGTGGGGGGGTGGATAAGGGGGACAGTGATGTGTGTGGGTAGTGGGGGGGTGGATAAGCGGGAGAGTGATGTGTGTGGGTAGCGGGGGTGGGTGGATAAGGGGGACAGTGATGTGTGTGGGTAGTGGGGGGTGGATAAGCGGGACAGTGATGTGTGTGGGTAGTGGGGGGGTAGATAAGGGGGACAGTGATGTGTGTGGGTAGTGGAGGGGGTGGATAAGGGGGATAGTGATGTGTGTGGGTAATGGGGGGGTGGATAAGGGGGACAGTGATGTGTGTGGGTAGTGGGGGGGTGGATAATGGGGACAGTGATGTGTGTGGGTAGTGGGGGGGTGGATAAGGGGGACAGTGATGTGTGTGGGTAGTGGGGGGGTGGATAACGGGGACAGGATGTGTGTGGGTAGTGGGGGGGGTGGATAAGGGGGACAGTGATGTGTGTGGGTAGTGGGGGGGTGGATAAGGGGGACAGTGATGTTTGTGGGTAGTGGGGGGTGGATAAGGGGGACAGTGATGTGTGTGGGATGGGGGGGGGGTGGATAAGAGGGACAGTGATGTGTGTAGGTAGTGGGGGTGGGTGGATAAGGGGGACAGTGATGTGTGTGGGTAGTGGGGGGGGTTGGATAAGGGGGACAGTGATGTGTGTGGGTAGAGGGGGGGGGTGGATAAGGGTGACAGTGATGTGTGTGGGTAGTGGGGGGGTGTGGATAAGGGTTACAGTGATGTGTTTGGGTAGTGGGGGGGGGTGGATTAAGGGGACAGTGATGTGTGTGGGTAGTGGGGGGGTGGATAAGGGGGACAGTGATGTGTGGGGGTAGTGGGGTGGTGGATAAGGGGGACAGTGATGTGTGTGGGTAGTGGGGTGGTGGATAAGGGGGACAGTGATGTGTGGGGGTAGTGGGGGGGTGGATAAGGGGGACAGTGGTGTGTGTGGGTAGTGGGGGGGGGATAACGGGGACAGTGATGTGTGTGGGTAGTGGGGGGGTGGATAAGGGGGACAGTGATGTGTGTGGGTAGTGGGGGGGTGGATAAGCGGGACAGTGATGTGTGTGGGTAGCGGGGGTGGGTGGATAAGGGGGACAGTGATGTGTGTGGGTAGTGGGGGGTGGATAAGCGGGACAGTGATGTGTGTGGGTAGTGGGGGGGGTAGATAAGGGGGACAGTGATGTGTGTGGGTAGTGGAGGGGGTGGATAAGGGGGACAGTGATGTGTGTGGGTAATGGGGGGGTGGATAAGGGGGACAGTGATGTGTGTGGGTAGTGGGGGGGTGGATAAGGGGGACAGTGATGTGTGTGGGTAGTGGGGGGGTGGATAAGGGGGACAGTGATGTGTGTGGGTAGTGGGGGGGTGGATAAGGGGGACAGTGATGTGTGTGGGTAGTGGGGGGGGGTGGATAAGGGGGACAGTGATATGTGTGGGTAGTGGGGGGGTGGATAAGGGGGACAGTGATATGTGTGGGTAGTGGGGGGGTTGATAAGGGGGGCAGGATGTGTGTGGGTAGTGGGGGGGTGGATAAGGGGGACAGTGATGTGTGTGGGTAGTGAGGGGGGCTGTATAAGGGGGACAGTGATATGTGTGGGTAGTGGGGGGGTTGATAAGGGGGACAGTGATGTGTGTGGGTAGTGGGGGGGTGGATTAGGGGGCAGTGATGTGTGTGGGTAGTGGGGGGGTGGATAAGGGGGACAGTGATGTGTGTGGGTAGTGGGGGGGTGGATAAGGGGGACAGTGATGTGTGTGTGTAGTGGGGGGGTGGATAAGGGGGACAGTGATATGTGTGGGTAGTGGGGGGGTTGATAAGGGGGACAGGATGTGTGTGGGTAGTGGGGGGGGTGGATAAGGGGGACAGTGATGTGTGTGGGTAGTGGGGGGGGGTGGATAAGGGGGACAGGATGTGTGTGGGTAGTGGGGGGGGGTGGATAAGGGTTACTGTGAAGTGTGTGGGTAGTGGGGAGGTTGATAAGGGGGACAGTGATGTGTGTGGGTAGCGGGGGGGTAGATAAGGGGGACAGGATGTGTGGGGGTAGTGGGGGGATGGATAAGGGGACAGTGATGTGTGTGGGTAGTGGGGGGTGGATAAGGAGGACAGTGATGTGTGTGGGTAGTGGGGGGGGGGTGGATAAGGGGGACAGTGATGTGTGTGGGTAGTGGGGGGGGGTGGATAAGGGGGACAGTGATGTGTGTGGGTAGTGGGGGGTGTGGATAGGGGGACAGTGATGTGTGTGGGTAGTGGGGGGGGGGTGGATAAGGGGGACAGTGATGTGTGTGGGTAGTGGGGGGGGGTGGATAAGGGGACAGTGATGTGTGTGGGTAGTGGGGGGTGGATAAGGGGGACAGTGATGTCTGTGGGTAGTGGGGGGGGTGGTGGATAAGGGGGACAGTGATGTGTGTGGGTAGTGGGGGGGGTGGATATGGGGGACAGTGATGTGTGTGGGTAGTGGGGGGGGGGTGGATAAGGGGGACAGTGATGTGTGTGGGTAGTGGGAGGGTGGATAAGGGGGACAGTGATGTGTGTGGGTAGTGGGCGGTGGATAAGGGGGACAGTGATGTGTGTGGGTAGTGGGGGGGGTGGATAAGGGGGACAGTGATGTGTGTGGGTAGTGGGGGGCGGGTGGATAAGGGGGACAGTGATGTGTGTGGGTAGTGGGGGGGGTGGATAAGGAGGACAGTGATGTGTGTGGGTAGTGGGGGGGGTGGATAAGGGGGACAGTGATGTGTGTGGGTAGTGGGGGGGTAGATAAGGGGGACAGGATGTGTGGGGGTAGTGGGGGGATGGATAAGGGGACAGTGATGTGTGTGGGTAGTGGGGGGTGGATAAGGGGGACAGTGATGTGTGTGGGTAGTGGGGGGGGGGTGGATAAGGGGGACAGTGATGTGTGTGGGTAGTGGGGGGGGGTGGATAAGGGGGACAGTGATGTGTGTGGGTAGTGGGGGGTGTGGATAAGGGGGACAGTGATGTGTGTGGGTAGTGGGGGGGGGGTGGATAAGGGGGACAGTGTTGTGTGTGGGTAGTGGGGGGGGGTGGATAAGGGGACAGTGATGTGTGTGGGTAGTGGGGGGTGGATAAGGGGGACAGTGATGTGTGTGGGTAGTGGGGGGGGGTGGTGGATAAGGGGGACAGTGATGTGTGTGGGTAGTGGGGGGGGTGGATATGGGGGACAGTGATGTGTGTGGGTAGTGGGGGGGGGGTGGATAAGGGGGACAGTGAGGTGTGTGGGTAGTGGGAGGGTGGATAAGGGGGACAGTGATGTGTGTGGGTAGTGGGCGGTGGATAAGGGGGACAGTGATGTGTGTGGGTAGTGGGGGGGGTGGATAAGGGGGACAGTGATGTGTGTGGGTAGTGGGGGGCGGGTGGATAAGGGGGACAGTGATGTGTGTGGGTAGTGGGGGGGGTGGATAAGGAGGACAGTGATGTGTGTGGGTAGTGGGGGGGGTGGATAAGGGGGACAGTGATGTGTGTGGGTAGTGGGGGGCGTGGATAAGGGTGACAGTGATGTGTGTGGGTAGTGGGGGGGGTGGATAAGGGGGACAGTGATGTGTGTGGGTAGTGGGGGGGTGGATAAGGGGGACAGTGATGTGTGTGGGTAGAGGGGGGGGGGTGGATAAGGGTGACAGTGATGTGTGTGGGTAGTGGGGGGGGTGTGGATAAGGGGGACAGTGATGTGTGTGGGTAGTGGGGGGTGGATAAGGGGGACAGTGATGTGTGTGGGTAGGGGGGGGGGTGGATAAGAGGGACAGTGATGTGTGTAGGTAGTGGGGGTGGGTGGATAAGGGGTACAGTGATGTGTGTGGGTAGAGGGGGGGGGGTGGATAAGGGTGACAGTGATGTGTGTGGGTAGTGGGGGGGTGTGGATAAGGGGGACAGTGATGTGTGTGGGTAGTGGGGGGGGTGGATTAAGGGGGACAGTGATGTGTGTGGGTAGTGGGGGGGTGTGGATAAGGGGGACAGTGATGTGTGTGGGTAGTGGGGTGGTGGATAAGGGGGACAGTGATGTGTGGGGGTAGTGGGGGGGTGGATAAGGGGGACAGTGATGTGTGTGGGTAGTGGGGGGGGGGATAAGGGGGACAGTGATGTGTGTGGATATTGGGGGGGTGGATAAGGGGGACAGTGATGTGTGTGGGTAGTGGGGGGGTGGATAAGCGGGACAGTGATGTGTGTGGGTAGCGGGGGTGGGTGGATAAGGGGGACAGTGATGTGTGTGGGTAGTGGGGGGTGGATAAGCGGGACAGTGATGTGTGTGGGTAGTGGGGGGGGTAGATAAGGGGGACAGTGATGTGTGTGGGTAGTGGAGGGGGTGGATAAGGGGGACAGTGATGTGTGTGGGTAATGGGGGGGTGGATAAGGGGGACAGTGATGTGTGTGGGTAGTGGGGGGGTGGATAAGGGGGACAGTGATGTGTGTGGGTAGTGGGGGGGGTGGATAAGAGGGACAGTGATGTGTGTGGGTAGTGGGGGGGTGGATAAGGGGGACAGGATGTGTGTGGGTAGTGGGGGGGGTGGATAAGGGGGACAGTGATATGTGTGGGTAGTGGGGGGGTGGATAAGGGGGACAGTGATATGTGTGGGTAGTGGGGGGGTTGATAAGGGGGACAGGATGTGTGTGGGTAGTGGGGGGGTGGATAAGGGGGACAGTGATGTGTGTGGGTAGTGGGGGGGGGCTGTATAAGGGGGACAGTGATATGTGTGGGTAGTGGGGGGGTTGATAAGGGGGACAGTGATGTGTGTGGGTAGTTGGGGGGTGGATTAGGGGGCAGTGATGTGTGTGGGTAGTGGGGGGGTGGATAAGGGGGACAGTGATGTGTGTGGGTAGTGGGGGGGTGGATAAGGGGGACAGTGATGTGTCTGTGTAGTGGGGGGGTGGATAAGGGGGACAGTGATATGTGTGGGTAGTTGGGGGGTTGATAAGGGGGACAGGATGTGTGTGGGTAGTGGGGGGGGGTGGATAAGGGGGACAGTGATGTGTGTGGGTAGTGGGGGGGGGTGGATAAGGGGGACAGGATGTGTGTGGGTAGTGGGGGGGGTGGATAAGGGTTACTGTGAAGTGTGTGGGTAGTGGGGAGGTTGATAAGGGGGACAGTGATGTGTGTGGGTAGCGGGGGGGGTAGATAAGGGGGACAGGATGTGTGGGGGTAGTGGGGGGGTGGATAAGGGGACAGTGATGTGTGTGGGTAGTGGGGGGTGGATAAGGGGGACAGTGATGTGTGTGGGTAGTGGGGGGGGGTGGATAAGGGGGACAGTGATGTGTGTGGGTAGTGGGGGGGGTGGATAAGGGGGACAGTGATGTGTGTGGGTAGTGGGGGGTGTGGATAAGGGGGACAGTGATGTGTGTGAGTAGTGGGGGGGGTGGATAAGGGGGACAGTAATGTGTGTGGGTAGTGGGGGGGGTGGATAAGGGGACAGTGATGTGTGTGGGTAGTGGGGGGTGGATAAGGGGGACAGTGATGTGTGTGGGTAGGGGGGGGGTGGATAAGGGGGACAGTGATGTGTGTGGGTAGTGGGGGGCGTGGATAAGGGGGACAGTGATGGGTGTGGGGTTGTGGGGGGGGTGGATAAGGGGGACAGTGATGTGTGTGGGTAGTGGGGGGGTGGATAAGGGGGACAGTGATGTGTGTGGGTAGAGGGGGGGGGTGGATAAGGGTGACAGTGATGTGTGTGGGTAGTGGGGGGGTTTGGATAAGGGGGACAGTGATGTGTGTGGGTAGTGGGGGGGGTTGATAAGGGGGACAGTGATGTGTGTGGGTAGTGGGGGGGTGTGGATAAGGGGGACAGTGATGTGTGTGGGTAGTGGGGTGGTGGATAAGGGGGACAGTGATGTGTGTGGGTAGTGGGGGGGGTGGATATGGGGGACAGTGATGTGTGTGGGTAGTGGGGGGGGGGGTGGATAAGGGGGACAGTGATGTGTGTGGGTAGTGGGGGGCGGGTGGATAAGGGGGACAGTGATGTGTGTGGGTAGTGGGGGGAGGTGGATAAGGAGGACAGTGATGTGTGTGGGTAGTGGGGGGGGGTGGATAAGGCGGACAGTGATGTGTGTGGGTAGTGGGGGGCGTGGATAAGGGGGACAGTGATGGGTGTGGGGAGTGGGGGGGGGTGGATAAGGGGGGACAGTGATGTGTGTGGGTAGTGGGGGTTGGATAAGGGGGGACAGTGATGTGTGTGGGTAGAGGGGGGGGGGTGGATAAGGGTGACAGTGATGTGTGTGGGTAGTGGGGGGGTGTGGATAAGGGGGACAGTGATGTGTGTGGGTAGTGGGGGGGGTGGATAAGGGGGACAGTGATGTGTGTGGGTAGTGGGGGGGTGTGGATAAGGGGGACAGTGATGTGTGTGGGTAGTGGGGTGGTGGATAAGGGGGACAGTGATGTGTGGGGGTACTGGGGGGGTGGATAAGGGGGACAGTGATGTGTGTGGGTAGTGGGGGGGGATAAGGGGGACAGTGATGTGTGTGGGTAGTGGGGGGGTGGATAAGGGGGACAGTGATGTGTGTGGGTAGTGGGGGGGTGGATAAGCGGGACAGTGATGTGTGTGGGTAGCGGGGGTGGGTGGATAAGGGGGACAGTGATGTGTGTGGGTAGTGGGGGGTGGATAAGCGGGACAGTGATGTGTGTGGGTAGTGGAGGGGGTGGATAAGGAGGACAGTGATGTGTGTGGGTAATGGGTGGGTGGATGAGGGGGACAGTGATGTGTGTGGGTAGTGGGGGGGTGGATAAGGGGGACAGTGATGTGTGTGGGTAGTGGGGGGGTGGATAAGGGGGACAGTGATGTGTGTGGGTAGTGGGGGGGTGGATAAGGGGGACAGTGATGTGTGTGGGTAGTGGGGGGGTGGATAAGGGGGACAGGATGTGTGTGGGTAGTGGGGGGGTGGATAAGGGGGACAGTGATATGTGTGGGTAGTGGGGGGGGTGGATAAGGGGGACAGTGATATGTGTGGGTAGTGGGGGGGTTGATAAGGGGGACAGGATGTGTGTGGGTAGTGGGGGGGGTGGATAAGGGGGACAGTGATGTGTGTGGGTAGTGGGGGGGTGTGTATAAGGGGGACAGTGATATGTGTGGGTAGTGGGGGGGTTGATAAGGGGGACAGTGATGTGTGTGGGTAGTGGGGGGGTGGATAAGGGGGCAGTGATGTGTGTGGGTAGTGGGGGGGTGGAAAAGGGGGACAGTGATGTGTGTGGGTAGTGGGGGGGTGGATAAGGGGGACTGTGATGTGTGTGTGTAGTGGGGTGGTGGATAAGGGGGACAGTGATATGTGTTGGTAGTGGGGGGGGTTGATAAGGGGGACAGGATGTGTGTGGGTAGTGGGGGGGCTGGATAAGGGGGACAGTGATGTGTGTGGGTAGTGGGGGGGGGGGTGGGTAAGGGGGACAGGATGTGTGTGGGTAGTGGGGGGGGTGGATAAGGGTTACTGTGAAGTTTGTGGGTAGTGGGGAGGTTGATAAGGGGGACAGTGATGTGTGTGGGTAGCGGGGGGGCAGATAAGGGGGACAGTGATGTGTGTGGATGGTGGGGGGGTGGATAAGGGGGACAGGATGTGTGGGGGTAGTGGGGGGTTGGATATGGGGACAGTGATGTGTGTGGGTAGTGGGGGGTGGATAAGGGGGACAGTGATGTGTGTGGGTAGTGGGGGGGGTGGATAAGGGGGACAGTGATGTGTGTGGGTAGTGGGGGGGGTGGGTAAGGGGGACAGTGATGTGTGTGGGTAGTGGGGGGTGTGGATCAGGGGGACAGTGATGTGTGTGGGTAGTGGGGGGGGGGGTGGATAAGGGGGACAGTGATGTGTGTGGGTAGTGGGGGGTGGATAAGGGGGACAGTGATGTGTGTGGGTAGTCGGGGGGGGTGGATAAGGGGGACAGTGATGTGTGTGGGTAGTGGGGGGGTGTATATGGGGGACAGTGATGTGTGTGGGTAGTGGGGGGGGGGTGGATAAGGGGGACAGTGATGTGTGTGGGTAGTGGGAGGGTGGATAAGGGGGACAGTGATGTGTGTGGGTAGTGGGGGGTGGATAAGGGGGACAGTGATGTGTGTGGGTAGTGGGGGGGTGGATAAGGGGGACAGTGATGTGTGTGGGTAGTGGGGGGCGGGTGGATAAGGGGGACAGTGATGTGTGTGGGTAGTGGGGGGAGGTGGATAAGGAGGACAGTGATGTGTGTGGGTAGTGGGGGGGGTGGATAAGGGGGACAGTGATGTGTGTGGGTAGTGGGGGGGGGGTGGATAAGGGGGACAGTGATGTGTGTGGGTAGTGGGGGGGGTGGATAAGGGGGACAGTGATGTGTGTGGGTAGTGGGGGGAGTGGATAAGGGGGACACTGATGTGTGTGGGTAGTGGGGGGGTGGATAAGGGGGACAGTGATGTGTGTGGGTAGTGGGGGGGTGGATAAGTGGGACAGTGATGTGTGTGGGTAGTGGGGGGGGTGGATAAGGGGGACAGAGATGTGTGTGGGTAGTGGGGGGGGTGGATAAGGGGGACAGTGATGTGTGTGGGTAGTGGGGGGGTGTGGATAAGGGGGACAGTGATGTGTGTGGGTAGTGGGGTGGTGGATAAGGGGGACAGTGATGTGTGGGGGTACTGGGGGGGTGGATAAGGGGGACAGTGATGTGTGTGGGTAGTGGGGGGGGATAAGGGGGACAGTGATGTGTGTGGGTCGTGGGGGGGTGGATAAGGGGGACAGTGATGTGTGTGGGTAGTGGGGGGGTGGATAAGCGGGACAGTGATGTGTGTGGGTAGCGGGGGTGGGTGGATAAGGGGGACAGTGATGTGTGTGGGTAGTGGGGGGTGGATAAGCGGGACAGTGATGTGTGTGGGTAGTGGAGGGGGTGGATAAGCGGGACAGTGATGTGTGTGGGTAATGGGTGGGTGGATGAGGGGGACAGTGATGTGTGTGGGTAGTGCGGGGGTGGATAAGGGGGACAGTGATGTGTGTGGGTATTGGGGGGGTGGATAAGGGGGACAGTGATGTGTGTGGGTAGTGGGGGGGTGGATAAGGGGGACAGGATGTGTGTGGGTAGTGGGGGGGTGGATAAGGGGGACAGTGATATGTGTGGGTAGTGGGGGGGGTGGATAAGGGGGACAGTGATATGTGTGGGTAGTGGGGGGGTTGATAAGGGGGACAGGATGTGTGTGGGTAGTGGGGGGGGTGGATAAGGGGGACAGTGATGTGTGTGGGTAGTGGGGGGGGTGTGTATAAGGGGGACAGTGATATGTGTGGGTAGTGGGGGGGTTGATAAGGGGGACAGTGATGTGTGTGGGTTGTGGGGGGGTGGATAAGGGGGCAGTGATGTGTGTGGGTAGTGGGGGGGTGGATAAGGGGGACAGTGATGTGTGTGGGTAGTGGGGGGGTGGATAAGGGGGACAGTGATGTGTGTGGGTAGTGGGGGGGGGTAGATAAGGGGGACATTGATGTGTGTTGGTAGTGGGGGGGGGTGGATAAGGGGGACAGTGATGTGTGTGGGTAGTGGGGGGGTGGATAAGGGGGACAGTGATGTGTGTGGGTAGTGGGGTGGGTGGATAAGGGGGACAGTGATGTGTGTGGTCAGTGGGGGGGGGGTGGATAAGGGGGACAGTGATGTGTGTGGGTAGTGGGGGGGTGGATAAGTGGGACAGTGATGTGTGTGGGTAGTGGGGGGGGTGGATAAGGGGGACAGTGATGTGTGTGGGTAGTGGGGGGGGTGGATAAGGGGGACAGTGATGTGTGTGGGTAGTGGGGGGGTGTGGATAAGGGGGACAGTGATGTGTGTGGGTAGTGGGGTGGTGGATAAGGGGGACAGTGATGTGTGGGGGTACTGGGGGGGTGGATAAGGGGGACAGTGATGTGTGTGGGTAGTGGGGGGGGATAAGGGGGACAGTGATGTGTGTGGGTCGTGGGGGGGTGGATAAGGGGGACAGTGATGTGTGTGGGTAGTGGGGGGGTGGATAAGCGGGACAGTGATGTGTGTGGGTAGCGGGGGTGTGTGGATAAGGGGGACAGTGATGTGTGTGGGTAGTGGGGGGTGGATAAGCGGGACAGTGATGTGTGTGGGTAGTGGAGGGGGTGGATAAGCGGGACAGTGATGTGTGTGGGTAATGGGTGGGTGGATGAGGGGGACAGTGATGTGTGTGGGTAGTGGGGGGGTGGATAAGGGGGACAGTGATGTGTGTGGGTAGTGGGGGGGTGGATAAGGGGGACAGTGATGTGTGTGGGTAGTGGGGGGGTGGATAAGGGGGACAGGATGTGTGTGGGTAGTGGGGGGGGTGGATAAGGGGGACAGTGATATGTGTGGGTAGTGGGGGGGGTGGATAAGGGGGACAGTGATATGTGTGGGTAGTGGGGGGGTTGATAAGGGGGACAGGATGTGTGTGGGTAGTGGGGGGGGTGGATAAGGGGGACAGTGATGTGTGTGGGTAGTGGGGGGGGGGTGTATAAGGGGGACAGTGATATGTGTGGGTAGTGGGGGGGTTGATAAGGGGGACAGTGATGTGTGTGGGTTGTGGGGGGGTGGATAAGGGGGCAGTGATGTGTGTGGGTAGTGGGGGGGTGGATAAGGGGGACAGTGATGTGTGTGGGTAGTGGGGGGGTGGATAAGGGGGACAGTGATGTGTGTGGGTAGTGGGGGGGGGGTAGATAAGGGGGACATTGATGTGTGTTGGTAGTGGGGGGGGTGGATAAGGGGGACAGTGATGTGTGTGGGTAGTGGGGGGGTGGATAAGGGGGACAGTGATGTGTGTGGGTAGTGGGGTGGGTGGATAAGGGGGACAGTGATGTGTGTGGTCAGTGGGGGGGGGGTGGATAAGGGGGACAGTGATGTGTGTGGGTAGTGGGGGGGTGGATAAGGGGGACAGTGATGTGTGTGGGTAGTGGGGGGGTGGATAAGGGGGACAGTGATGTGTGTGGGTAGTGGGGGGGGGTGGATAAGGGGGACAGTGATGTGTGTGGGTAGTGGGGGGTTTGGATAAGGGGGACAGTGATGTGTGTGGGTAGTGGGGGGTTGATAAGGGGGACAGGATGTGTGTGGGTAGTGGGGGGGTGGATAATGGGGACAATGATGTGTGTGGGTAGTGGGGTGGTGGATAAGGGGGACAATGATGTGTGTGGGTAGTGGGGGGGGTGGATAAGGGGGACAGTGATGTGTGTGGGTAGTGGGGGGGGTTGATAAGGGGGACAGTGATGTGTGTGGGTAGTGGGGGGGGGTGGATATGGGGGACAGTGATGTGTGTGGGTAGTGGGGGGGTGGATAAGGGGGACAGTGATGTGTGTGGGTTGTGGGGGGGGTGGATAAGGGGGACAGTGATGTGTGTGGGTAGTGGGGGGGTGGATAAGGGGGACAGTGATGTGTGTGGGTAGTGGAGGGGTTGGATAAGGGGGACAGTGATGTGTGTGGGTAGTGGGGGGGGTGGATAAGGGGGACAGTGATGTTTGTGGGTAGTGGGGTGGGTGGATAAGGGGGACAGTGATGTGTGTGGGTAGTGGGGGGGGGTGGATAAGGGGGACAGTGATGTGTGTGGGTAGTGGGGGGGGTGGATAAGAGGGACAGTTATGTGTGTGGGTAGTGGGGGGGGGGTAGATAAGGGGGACATTGATGTGTGTGGGTAGTGGGGGGGGGTGGATAAGAGGGACAGTTATGTGTGTGGGTAGTGGGGGGGGGTGGATAAGGGGGACAGTGATGTGTGTGGGTAGTGGGGGGGTGGATAAGGGGGACAGTGATGTGTGTGGGTAGTGGGGGGGGGGTAGATAAGGGGGACATTGATGTGTGTTGGTAGTGGGGGGGGGTGGATAAGGGGGACAGTGATGTGTGTGGGTAGTGGGGGGGTGGATAAGGGGGACAGTGATGTGTGTGGGTAGTGGGGTGGGTGGATAAGGGGGACAGTGATGTGTGTGGTCAGTGGGGGGGGGGTGGATAAGGGGGACAGTGATGTGTGTGGGTAGTGGGGGGGTGGATAAGGGGGACAGTGATGTGTGTGGGTAGTGGGGGGGTGGATAAGGGGGACAGTGATGTGTGTGGGTAGTGGGGGGGGGTGGATAAGGGGGACAGTGATGTGTGTGGGTAGTGGGGGGTTTGGATAAGGGGGACAGTGATGTGTGTGGGTAGTGGGGGGTTGATAAGGGGGACAGGATGTGTGTGGGTAGTGGGGGGGTGGATAATGGGGACAATGATGTGTGTGGGTAGTGGGGTGGTGGATAAGGGGGACAATGATGTGTGTGGGTAGTGGGGGGGGTGGATAAGGGGGACAGTGATGTGTGTGGGTAGTGGGGGGGGTTGATAAGGGGGACAGTGATGTGTGTGGGTAGTGGGGGGGGGTGGATATGGGGGACAGTGATGTGTGTGGGTAGTGGGGGGGTGGATAAGGGGGACAGTGATGTGTGTGGGTTGTGGGGGGGGTGGATAAGGGGGACAGTGATGTGTGTGGGTAGTGGGGGGGTGGATAAGGGGGACAGTGATGTGTGTGGGTAGTGGAGGGGTTGGATAAGGGGGACAGTGATGTGTGTGGGTAGTGGGGGGGGTGGATAAGGGGGACAGTGATGTTTGTGGGTAGTGGGGTGGGTGGATAAGGGGGACAGTGATGTGTGTGGGTAGTGGGGGGGGGTGGATAAGGGGGACAGTGATGTGTGTGGGTAGTGGGGGGGGTGGATAAGAGGGACAGTTATGTGTGTGGGCAGTGGTGGGGTGGATAAGGGGGACAGTGATGTGTGTGGGTAGTGGGGGGGGGTGGATAAGGGGGACAGTGATGTGTGTGGGTAGTGGGGGGGTGGATAAGGGGGACAGTGATGTGTGTGGGTAGTGGGGGGGTGGATAAGGGGGACAGTGATGTGTGTGGGTAGTGGGGGGGGGTGGATAAGGGGGACAGTGATGTGTGTGGGTAGTGGGGGGTTTGGATAAGGGGGACAGTGATGTGTGTGGGTAGTGGGGGGTTGATAAGGGGGACAGGATGTGTGTGGGTAGTGGGGGGGTGGATAATGGGGACAATGATGTGTGTGGGTAGTGGGGTGGTGGATAAGGGGGACAATGATGTGTGTGGGTAGTGGGGGGGGTGGATAAGGGGGACAGTGATGTGTGTGGGTAGTGGGGGGGGTTGATAAGGGGGACAGTGATGTGTGTGGGTAGTGGGGGGGGGTGGATATGGGGGACAGTGATGTGTGTGGGTAGTGGGGGGGTGGATAAGGGGGACAGTGATGTGTGTGGGTTGTGGGGGGGGTGGATAAGGGGGACAGTGATGTGTGTGGGTAGTGGGGGGGTGGATAAGGGGGACAGTGATGTGTGTGGGTAGTGGAGGGGTTGGATAAGGGGGACAGTGATGTGTGTGGGTAGTGGGGGGGGTGGATAAGGGGGACAGTGATGTTTGTGGGTAGTGGGGTGGGTGGATAAGGGGGACAGTGATGTGTGTGGGTAGTGGGGGGGGGTGGATAAGGGGGACAGTGATGTGTGTGGGTAGTGGGGGGGGTGGATAAGAGGGACAGTTATGTGTGTGGGCAGTGGTGGGGTGGATAAGGGGGACACTGATGTGTGTGGGTAGTGGGGGTGGTGGATAAGGGGGACAGTGATGTGTGTGGGTAGTGGGGGGGGTGGATAAGGGGGACAGTGATGTGTGTGGGTAGTGGGGGGGGTGGATAAGGGGGACAGTGATGTGTGTGGGTAGTGGGGGGGGTGGATAAGGGGGACAGTGATGTGTGTGGGTAGTGGGGGAGGTGGATAAGGGGGACAGTGATGTGTGTGGGTAGTGGGGGGGGTGGATAAGGGGGACAGTGATGTGTGTGGGTAGTGGGGGGTGGATAAGGGGGACAGTGATGTGTGTGGGTAGTGGGGGGGGTGGATAAGGGGGACAGTGATGTGTGTGGGTAGTAGGGGGGTGGATAAGGGGGACAGTGATGTGTGTGGGTAGTGGGGGGCGGCGGGGTAAGGGGGACAGCGAAGTCTGTGGGGGCCATCACTCCCGCTTGTCGCTCCCGAGCCGCTTTCTCTGCTCTCTGCGTCCCGGGAGCGATCTGACACGGGCGCTCTTTTTAAAATTTTTTTCTAACTGCGCATGCGCAGTTCAGAGCTCCGATCGTTTCGGCCGCGCTAAGCCCCGCCCACAGCGCGAATGGCACTGGAGATGGCTGGGTGTGTATCGGGGGAGCTTGAAAGCAGATTCCCAAGTCGGATCTGCATTATGCCCAGATTCAGCACTTAGAATGAAAATGGTAAAATCAGGCCCTTCGTGTCCAAAGATGTGCAGGTTATGTGGATTGGCGATGCTAAATTGGTGGATTAGTGAGGTAATATTTATCCCTCCGGCAACATCCCGCAAACAGTTTCCCCGGCTGTTGAACTGCTATTGTTTGTTGGATCTTGCTGTGCACAATTTGGCGTATTGACCTCCAAAACACGGCGGTTGGAAATCATTGGCTTGCGGACAAATTCTTTCAATTTAGCGGGCACATGCAACAATTATCCAAACTTAAAAAGTCAAAATTTGAAAATAAAGGTTGGTAACGACCTCAATAAAGATGGCATCTTCGAGTATGAGCTCCTTGATTGGGGGAATGATTAACTGCCCAATCAGGGCGTCTCACTATATATATTGAGGAGTGTCAAGGACACTGACACTCTGGATTCTGACTCTGTGCCTCTTAAGAGTGGGATTAAGTTTGTAAATAAAGGGAATCTGGTGACGGGACACCGGCCTCTGGGAAGATATTTCACCTTTAATTATTCCTTAACCATCTTCCCTCTTCAGCTGCACCCGTCATGGCTCAGTGGCAGTGCTCTCGAAGCCTCTCCGCGCGCTCACACCGACTGCACTCGCGTGACATTGCGTGTGCTCTCATTTGGCAGAACGCCTTCAGACTCCAGGGACAAAAGTGCCCTGTCATCTCCCCTGGCACAACGGCTGGGGGACTGCCTCTCAGTGGAGATGTCAAACCGAGTGGTCCGTCTGCACTCGCTGGTGGAGAGTTTCCGCTGGAGGGGATTTCTCCCCCCCGGGGAAATATATATCCTTCAGCCCGCATCCCAGCAGCGACTAAACATCAAAAACAGAGCGCCACTGGTTGTAAACTGCTTTAGGATTGTCAGAGGCCATGGAAGGCATTGTATGAATTCAGCCTCTAATGTAAAGCACTTTGGGTACCCCTCCCATCTTGTGCTGTTTAGAAAAGGAAGCTTGAACTCAAGTAGAACACAGTCGAATCTGTTTTGACTTGGACCTCAGAATTCTCCCCAGGAATTTGATTTGATTTATTATTGTCACATGTATTGGGACACAGTGAAAAGTATTGTTTCTTGCACGCTATACAGACAAAGCATACCGTTCATAGAGAAGGAAAGGAGAGGGTGCAGAATGTAGTGTTACAGTCATAGCTAGGGTGTAGAGAAAGATCAAGTCATAGCTAGGGTGTAGAGAAAGATCAACTTAATATTTGATTTATTATTGTCACATGTATTGGGATACAGTGAAAAGTATTGTTTCTTGTGCACTATACAGGCAAAGCATACCATTCACAGAGTACATAGGGGAGAAGGAAAGGAGAGAGTGCAGAATATAGTGTTACAGTCACAGATAGGGTGTAGAGAAAGATCAACTTAATATTTGATTTGATTTATTATTGTCACATGTATTGGGATACAGTGAAAAGTATTGTTTCTTGCGCGCTATACAGACAAAGCATACCATTCACAGAGTACATAGGGGAGAAGGAAAGGAGAGAGTGCAGAATATAGTGTTACAGTCACAGATAGGGTGTAGAGAAAGATCAACTTAATATTTGATTTGATTTATTATTGTCACATGTATTGGGATACAGTGAAAAGTATTGTTTCTTGCGCATATACAGACAAAGCATACCATTCATAGAGTACATAGGGGAGAAGGAAAGGAGAGGGTGCAGAATGTAGTGTTACAGTCATAGCTAGGGTGTAGAGAAAGATCAACTTAATATTTGATTTGATTTATTATTGTCACATGTATTGGGATACAGTGAAAAGTATTGTTTCTTGCGCATATACAGACAAAGCATACCATTCATAGAGTACATAGGGGAGAAGGAAAGGAGAGGGTGCAGAATGTAGTGTTACAGTTACAGATAGGGTGTAGAGAAAGATCAGCTTAATATTTGATTTGATTTATTATTTTCACATGTATTGGGATATTGTGAAAAGTATTGTTTCTTGCGCGCTATACAGACAAAGCATACTGTTCATAGAGAAGGAAAGGAGATGGTGCAGAATGTAGTGTTACAGTTACCGGCACGGTGGCACAGTGGTTAGCACTGCTGCTTCACAGCTCCAGGGACCTGGGTTCGATTCTCGGCTTGGGTCACTGTCTGTGTGGAGTTTGCACATTCTCCTCGTGTCTGCGTGGGTTTCCTCCGGGTGCTCCAGTTTCCTCCCACAGTCCAAAGATGTGTGGGTTACGTTGATTGGCCATGTTAAATTGCTCCTTAGTGTCTTGAGATGGGTAGGTTCGAGGGATTAGCGGGTAAATATGTAGGGATATGGGGGTAGGGCCTGGGTGGGATTGTGGTCGGTGTAGACTCGATGGGCCGAATGGCCTCTTTCTGTACTGTAGGGATTCTATGTTTCTTTCCATGTTCCTATGTTACAGATAGGGTGTAGAGAAAGATCAACTTAGTGCGAGGTAGGTCCATTCAAAAGTCTGATGGCAGCAGGGAAGAAGCTGTTCTTGAGTCGGTTGGTGCGTGACCTCAGACTTTTGTATCTTTTTCTGATGCCTCTGAATGAATGACTCAACATGATACCGAGGAGAAAAAAGGCTGAATCCTCGGCAGTGCAGGGGGACACGCTTCAACCCGAATTTACAAAAAAAACCACCGGCTTAACTGGGCCTCTGATCCTTCAGGTTCCGCCCAACCGCGCATTCCTGCAGCTTGTTAGCTGGGGATACTCTTACCCCGATGCCTTTGACAGCTGAGTAAGCCTTCAGAAATTCCTGTTCTATTCTTAGGGCAAAACCACCTGACAAGTAAAAGTGGCAGCGATGAATCGGGGCAGGGCCAGTGATTTGCGGCCAATTATTTACAGCCCCTGTTACAACACATCAGAGAGGCAGGAAGCTGACCACTGGTGAAGTAGCTGTGCCCTCCTTTATATGGAGCTGAATCCCGATGATCTTACTGTCCTGTTTAGAGTCGGAATATCTGCTACTCAGGGTGAAAAGCTTCTCACATTGGGAGAAATGACCATCAAAGTTGATTTTAATTCCCCAGCCACGCACACTAGAATAATTTCGCACAATGGATTTCACAGATTGCAATGAAACCAGTGACTTGGACAAAGTGATTCAGCAGAAGGACACATTCAGGATAGTCAGGGAGTATTCCCATTTGCTCGGAATTCTTCAGATATGCTCCCATTCCAGGGAACTGGATAAGAGAGTGTCCAACAGGAGTGCACAGCACCAACATTCGAAGGAGGGATGCTTAAACACTCAGCTGGAAGGCAACTGCGGAGAGGGGATTGGTCTCCACTCACACACAGACACACACACCCCCTCACACACACCCCCTCACACACACCCCCTCCGTCACACCCTCTCCGTCACACTGTCACACTGCCCACTGTCACACTGCCCACTGTCACACTGTCCCTGTCACACTGCCCGCTTTCACACTGCCCGCTGTCACACTGCCCGCTGTCATACTGCCCACTGTCACACTGTCCCTGTCACACTGCCCGCTGTCACACTGTCCCTGTCATACTGCCCACTGTCACACTGTCCCTGTCATACTGCCCACTGTCACACTGTCCCTGTCACACTGCCCACTGTCACACTGCCCACTTTCACACTGCCCACTTTCACACTGCCCGCTGTCACACTGCCCACTTTCACACTGCCCGCTGTCACACTGCCCACTTTCACACTGCCCGCTTTCACACTGCCCACTGTCACACTGTCCCTGTCACACTGCCCACTGTCACACTGTCCCTGTCACACTGCCCACTTTCACACTGCCCGCTTTCACACTGCCCACTGTCACACTGCCCACTGTCACACTGCCCACTGTCACACTGTCCCTGTCACACTGCCCGCTGTCACACTGTCCCTGTCATACTGCCCACTGTCACACTGTCCCTGTCATACTGCCCACTGTCACACTGTCCCTGTCACACTGCCCACTGTCACACTGCCCACTTTCACACTGCCCACTTTCACACTGCCCGCTGTCACACTGCCCACTTTCACACTGCCCGCTGTCACACTGCCCACTTTCACACTGCCCGCTTTCACACTGCCCACTGTCACACTGTCCCTGTCACACTGCCCACTGTCACACTGTCCCTGTCACACTGCCCACTTTCACACTGCCCGCTTTCACACTGCCCACTGTCACACTGCCCACTGTCACACTGCCCACTGTCACACTGCCCACTGTCACACTGCCCACTGTCACACTGTCCCTGTCACACTGTCGCTGTCACACTGTCCCTGTCACACTGTCCCTGTCACACTGTCCACTTTCACACTGCCCGCTTTCACACTGCCCACTGTCACACTGCCCACTGTCACACTGTCCCTGTCACAATGTCGCTGTCATACTGTCGCTGTCACACTGTCCCTGTCACACTGCCCACTGTCACACTGTCCCTGTCACAATGTCGCTGTCACACTGTCGCTGTCACACTGCCCCCTGTCACACTGTCCCTGTCACACTGTCCCTGTCACACTGTCGCTGTCACACTGTCGCTGTCACACTGTCCCTGTCACACTGTCCCTGTCACACTGCCCACTGTCACACTGTCCCTGTCACACTGTCCCTGTCACAATGTCGCTGTCTCACTGTCGCTGTCACACTGTCCCTGTCACACTGTCCCTGTCACAATGTCGCTGTCTCACTGTCGCTGTCACACTGTCCCTGTCACACTGTCCCTGTCACACTGCCCGCTTTCACACTGCCCACTGTCACACTGTCGCTGTCACACTGTCGCTGTCACACTGTCGCTGTCACACTGTCGCTGTCACACTGTCCCTGTCACACTGCCCACTGTCACACTGTCCCTGTCACACTGCCCGCTTTCACACTGCCCGCTGTCACACTGTCCCTGTCACACTGCCCACTGTCACACTGTCCCTGTCACACTGTCCCTGTCACACTGTCGCTGTCACACTGTCCCTGTCACACTGTCCCTGTCACACTGTCGCTGTCACACTGTCCCTGTCACACTGCCCACTGTCACACTGTCCCTGTCACACTGTCCCTGTCACACTGTCGCTGTCACACTGTCCCTGTCACACTGCCCACTGTCACACTGTCCCTGTCACACTGCCCGCTGTCACACTGCCCGCTGTCACACTGTCCCTGTCACACTGCCCCCTGTCACACTGCCACACTGTCCCTGCCACACTGTCCCTGCCACACTGTCCCTGCCTCACTGTCGCTGTCTCACTGTCACTGTCACACTGTCCGCTGTCATACTGTCGCTGTCACACTGTCGCTGTCACACTGTCGCTGTCACACTGTCGCTGTCACACTGCCCACTGTCACACTGTCCCTGTCACACTGTCCCTGTCACAATGTCGCTGTCACACTGTCGCTGTCACACTGTCCCTGTCACACTGTCGCTGTCACACTGCCCACTGTCACACTGTCCCTGTCACACTGTCCCTGTCACAATGTCGCTGTCACACTGTCGCTGTCACACTGTCCCTGTCACACTGCCCACTGTCACACTGTCGCTGTCTCACTGTCGCTGTCACACTGTCCCTGTCACAATGTCGCTGTCACACTGTCGCTGTCACACTGTCCCTGTCACACTGCCCACTGTCACACTGTCGCTGTCTCACTGTCGCTGTCACACTGTCCCTGTCACACTGCCCGCTGTCACACTGTCCCTGTCACACTGCCCGCTTTCACACTGCCCGCTTTCACACTGCCCACTGTCACACTGTCCCCTGTCACACTGCCCACTGTCACACTGTCCCTGTCACACTGTCGCTGTCACACTGTCCCTGTCACACTGCCCACTGTCACACTGTCCCTGTCACACTGCCCACTTTCACACTGCCCGCTTTCACACTGCCCACTGTCACACTGCCCACTGTCACACTGCCCACTGTCACACTGTCCCTGTCACAATGTCGCTGTCATACTGTCGCTGTCACACTGTCCCTGTCACACTGCCCACTGTCACACTGTCCCTGTCACAATGTCGCTGTCACACTGCCCGCTGTCACACTGTCGCTGTCACACTGTCCCTGTCACACTGTTGCTGTCACACTGCCCGCTGTCACACTGTCGCTGTCACACTGTCGCTGTCACACTGTCGCTGTCACACTGTCCCTGTCACACTGTCGCTGTCACACTGCCCGCTGTCACACTGTCGCTGTCACACTGTCGCTGTCACACTGTCCCTGTCACACTGTCCCTGTCACAATGTCGCTGTCACACTGTCCCTGTCACACTGCCCGCTGTCACACTGTCCCTGTCACACTGCCCGCTTTCACACTGCCCGCTTTCACACTGCCCGCTGTCACACTCTCGCTGTCACACTGTCGCTGTCACACTGTCGCTGTCACACTGTCGCTGTCACACTGTCCCTGTCACACTGTCCCTGTCACACTGCCCGCTTTCACACTGCCCACTGTCACACTGTCCCTGTCACACTGCCCACTGTCACACTGTCCCTGTCACACTGCCCGCTGTCACACTGTCCCTGTCACACTGCCCACTGTCACACTGTCCCTGTCACACTGTCCCTGTCACACTGTCGCTGTCACACTGTCCCTGTCACACTGTCCCTGTCACACTGTCGCTGTCACACTGTCCCTGTCACACTGCCCACTGTCACACTGTCCCTGTCACACTGCCCGCTGTCACACTGCCCGCTGTCACACTGTCCCTGTCACACTGCCCCCTGTCACACTGCCACACTGTCCCTGCCACACTGTCCCTGCCACACTGTCCCTGCCTCACTGTCGCTGTCTCACTGTCACTGTCACACTGTCCGCTGTCATACTGTCGCTGTCACACTGTCGCTGTCACACTGTCGCTGTCACACTGCCCACTGTCACACTGTCCCTGTCACACTGTCCCTGTCACAATGTCGCTGTCACACTGTCGCTGTCACACTGTCGCTGTCACACTGTCCCTGTCACACTGTCGCTGTCACACTGCCCACTGTCACACTGTCCCTGTCACACTGTCCCTGTCACAATGTCGCTGTCACACTGTCGCTGTCACACTGTCGCTGTCACACTGTCCCTGTCACACTGTCACTGTCACACTGTCCGCTGTCATACTGTCGCTGTCACACTGTCGCTGTCACACTGTCGCTGTCACACTGCCCACTGTCACACTGTCCCTGTCACACTGTCCCTGTCACAATGTCGCTGTCACACTGTCGCTGTCACACTGTCGCTGTCACACTGTCCCTGTCACACTGTCCCTGTCACACTGTCCCTGTCACACTGTCCCTGTCACAATGTCGCTGTCACACTGTCGCTGTCACACTGCCCCTGTCACACTGTCCCTGTCACACTGTCGCTGTCACACTGTCCCTGTCACACTGTCCCTGTCACACTGTCCCTGTCACACTGCCCGCTTTCACACTGCCCGCTTTCACACTGCCCACTGTCACACTGTCCCCTGTCACACTGCCCACTGTCACACTGTCCCTGTCACACTGTCGCTGTCACACTGTCCCTGTCACACTGCCCACTGTCACACTGTCCCTGTCACACTGCCCACTTTCACACTGCCCGCTTTCACACTGCCCACTGTCACACTGCCCACTGTCACACTGCCCACTGTCACACTGTCCCTGTCACAATGTCGCTGTCATACTGTCGCTGTCACACTGTCCCTGTCACACTGTCCCTGTCACACTGTCCACTTTCACACTGCCCGCTTTCACACTGCCCACTGTCACACTGCCCACTGTCACACTGCCCACTGTCACACTGTCCCTGTCACAATGTCGCTGTCATACTGTCCCTGTCACACTGCCCACTGTCACACTGCCCACTGTCACACTGCCCACTGTCACACTGTCCCTGTCACAATGTCGCTGTCACACTGTCCCTGTCACACTGCCCACTGTCACACTGCCCACTGTCACACTGCCCACTGTCACACTGTCCCTGTCACAATGTCGCTGTCACACTGCCCGCTGTCACACTGTCGCTGTCACACTGCCCGCTGTCACACTGTCGCTGTCACACTGCCCACTGTCGCACTGTCGCTGTCACACTGTCCCTGTCACAATGTCGCTGTCTCACTGTCGCTGTCACACTGTCCCTGTCACACTGTCCCTGTCACACTGTCCCTGTCACACTGCCCACTGTCACACTGTCCCTGTCACACTGTCCCTGTCACACTGCCCGCTGTCACACTGTCCCTGTCACACTGCCCGCTTTCACACTGCCCGCTTTCACACTGCCCGCTGTCACACTCTCGCTGTCACACTGCCCGCTGTCACACTGTCCCTGTCACACTGCCCACTGTCACACTGTCCCTGTCACACTGTCCCTGTCACACTGCCCACTTTCACACTGCCCACTGTCACACTGTCCCTGTCACACTGTCGCTGTCACACTGTCCCTGTCACACTGTCCCTGTCACACTGCCCGCTTTCACACTGCCCACTGTCACACTGTCCCTGTCACACTGCCCACTGTCACACTGTCCCTGTCACACTGCCCGCTGTCACACTGTCCCTGTCACACTGTCCCTGTCACACTGTCGCTGTCACACTGTCGCTGTCACACTGTCGCTGTCACACTGTCCCTGTCACACTGTCCCTGTCACACTGCCCGCTGTCACACTGTCCCTGTCACACTGTCCCTGTCACACTGTCGCTGTCACACTGTCGCTGTCACACTGTCCCTGTCACACTGTCCCTGTCACACTGTCGCTGTCACACTGTCCCTGTCACACTGCCCGCTGTCACACTGTCCCTGTCACACTGCCCACTGTCACACTGTCCCTGTCACACTGTCCCTGTCACACTGTCGCTGTCACACTGTCGCTGTCACACTGTCGCTGTCACACTGTCCCTGTCACACTGTCCCTGTCACACTGCCCGCTTTCACACTGCCCACTGTCACACTGTCCCTGTCACACTGCCCACTGTCACACTGTCCCTGTCACACTGCCCGCTGTCACACTGCCCGCTGTCACACTGTCGCTGTCACACTGCCCGCTGTCACACTGTCCCTGTCACACTGCCCACTGTCACACTGTCCCTGTCACACTGTCGCTGTCACACTGCCCGCTGTCACACTGCCACACTGTCCCTGTCACACTGTCGCTGTCACACTGTCCCTGTCACACTGCCCACTGTCACACTGTCCCTGTCACACTGTCGCTGTCACACTGCCCGCTGTCACACTGTCCCTGTCACACTGCCCACTGTCACACTGTCCCTGTCACACTGTCCCTGTCACACTGTCGCTGTCACACTGTCCCTGTCACACTGCCCACTGTCACACTGTCCCTGTCACACTGCCCGCTGTCACACTGCCCGCTGTCAC
The DNA here is from genome assembly GCF_964213995.1 of Mustelus asterias. NCBI lineage: Eukaryota > Metazoa > Chordata > Chondrichthyes > Carcharhiniformes > Triakidae > Mustelus > Mustelus asterias. Next base: position 5,880,716 of record NC_135834.1, on the reverse strand, counting down.
ACTGTCCCTGTCACACTGCCCACTGTCACACTGTCCCTGTCACACTGTCCCTGTCACACTGTCGCTGTCACACTGTCCCTGTCACACTGCCCACTGTCACACTGTCCCTGTCACACTGCCCGCTGTCACACTGCCCGCTGTCACACTGTCCCTGTCACACTGCCCCCTGTCACACTGCCACACTGTCCCTGCCACACTGTCCCTGCCACACTGTCCCTGCCTCACTGTCGCTGTCTCACTGTCACTGTCACACTGTCCGCTGTCATACTGTCGCTGTCACACTGTCGCTGTCACACTGTCGCTGTCACACTGCCCACTGTCACACTGTCCCTGTCACACTGTCCCTGTCACAATGTCGCTGTCACACTGTCGCTGTCACACTGTCGCTGTCACACTGTCCCTGTCACACTGTCGCTGTCACACTGTCCCTGTCACACTGTCCCTGTCACACTGCCCGCTTTCACACTGCCCACTGTCACACTGTCCCTGTCACACTGCCCACTGTCACACTGTCCCTGTCACACTGCCCGCTGTCACACTGTCCCTGTCACACTGCCCGCTGTCACACTGTCCCTGTCACACTGCCCACTGTCACACTGTCCCTGTCACACTGTCCCTGTCACACTGTCGCTGTCACACTGTCCCTGTCACACTGTCCCTGTCACACTGTCGCTGTCACACTGTCCCTGTCACACTGCCCGCTGTCACACTGCCCGCTGTCACACTGTCCCTGTCACACTGCCCCCTGTCACACTGCCACACTGTCCCTGCCACACTGTCCCTGCCACACTGTCCCTGCCTCACTGTCGCTGTCTCACTGTCACTGTCACACTGTCCGCTGTCATACTGTCGCTGTCACACTGTCGCTGTCACACTGTCGCTGTCACACTGCCCACTGTCACACTGTCCCTGTCACACTGTCCCTGTCATAATGTCGCTGTCACACTGTCGCTGTCACACTGTCGCTGTCACACTGTCCCTGTCACACTGTCGCTGTCACACTGCCCACTGTCACACTGTCCCTGTCACACTGTCCCTGTCACAATGTCGCTGTCACACTGTCCCTGTCACACTGTCGCTGTCACACTGTCCCTGTCACACTGCCCGCTTTCACACTGCCCGCTTTCACACTGCCCACTGTCACACTGTCCCCTGTCACACTGCCCACTGTCACACTGTCCCTGTCACACTGTCGCTGTCACACTGTCCCTGTCACACTGCCCACTGTCACACTGTCCCTGTCACACTGCCCACTTTCACACTGCCCGCTTTCACACTGCCCACTGTCACACTGCCCACTGTCACACTGCCCACTGTCACACTGTCCCTGTCACAATGTCGCTGTCATACTGTCGCTGTCACACTGTCGCTGTCACACTGTCCCTGTCACACTGTCCCTGTCACACTGTCCCTGTCACACTGTCGCTGTCACACTGTCCACTTTCACACTGCCCGCTTTCACACTGCCCACTGTCACACTGCCCACTGTCACACTGCCCACTGTCACACTGTCCCTGTCACAATGTCGCTGTCATACTGTCGCTGTCACACTGTCCCTGTCACACTGCCCACTGTCACACTGCCCACTGTCACACTGCCCACTGTCACACTGTCCCTGTCACAATGTCGCTGTCACACTGCCCGCTGTCACACTGTCGCTGTCACACTGTCCCTGTCACACTGTCCCTGTCACACTGCCCGCTTTCACACTGCCCGCTTTCACACTGCCCGCTGTCACACTGTCCCTGTCACACTGTCCCTGTCACACTGTCCCTGTCACACTGCCCGCTTTCACACTGCCCGCTTTCACACTGCCCACTGTCACACTGTCGCTGTCACACTCTCGCTGTCACACTGTCGCTGTCACACTGTCGCTGTCACACTGTCGCTGTCACACTGTCCCTGTCACACTGTCGCTGTCACACTGTCGCTGTCACACTGTCGCTGTCACACTGTCGCTGTCACACTGTCCCTGTCACACTGTCCCTGTCACACTGCCCACTTTCACACTGCCCACTGTCACACTGTCCCTGTCACACTGCCCACTGTCACACTGTCCCTGTCACACTGCCCGCTGTCACACTGTCCCTGTCACACTGCCCACTGTCACACTGTCCCTGTCACACTGTCCCTGTCACACTGTCGCTGTCACACTGTCCCTGTCACACTGTCCCTGTCACACTGTCGCTGTCACACTGTCCCTGTCACACTGCCCACTGTCACACTGTCCCTGTCACACTGCCCGCTGTCACACTGCCCGCTGTCACACTGTCGCTGTCACACTGTCCCTGTCACAATGTCGCTGTCTCACTGTCGCTGTCACACTGTCCCTGTCACACTGTCGCTGTCACACTGTCCCTGTCACACTGCCCACTGTCACACTGTCCCTGTCACACTGCCCGCTGTCACACTGCCCGCTGTCACACTGTCCCTGTCACACTGCCCCCTGTCACACTGCCACACTGTCCCTGCCACACTGTCCCTGCCACACTGTCCCTGCCTCACTGTCGCTGTCTCACTGTCACTGTCACACTGTCCGCTGTCATACTGTCGCTGTCACACTGTCGCTGTCACACTGTCGCTGTCACACTGCCCACTGTCACACTGTCCCTGTCACACTGTCCCTGTCACAATGTCGCTGTCACACTGTCGCTGTCACACTGTCCCTGTCACACTGTCGCTGTCACACTGCCCACTGTCACACTGTCCCTGTCACACTGTCCCTGTCACACTGTCGCTGTCACACTGTCCCTGTCACACTGCCCACTGTCACACTGTCCCTGTCACAATGTCGCTGTCACACTGTCGCTGTCACACTGTCCCTGTCACACTGCCCACTGTCACACTGTCCCTGTCACAATGTCGCTGTCACACTGCCCGCTGTCACACTGTCGCTGTCACACTGTCCCTGTCACACTGTCCCTGTCACAATGTCGCTGTCACACTGCCCGCTGTCACACTGTCGCTGTCACACTGTCCCTGTCACACTGTCCCTGTCACAATGTCGCTGTCACACTGCCCGCTGTCACACTGTCGCTGTCACAATGTCGCTGTCACACTGTCCCTGTCACACTGTCGCTGTCACACTGTCCCTGTCACACTGTCCCTGTCACACTGTCCCTGTCACACTGCCCACTGTCACACTGTCCCTGTCACACTGTCCCTGTCACACTGTCGCTGTCACACTGTCCCTGTCACACTGTCCCTGTCACACTGTCGCTGTCACACTGTCCCTGTCACACTGCCCACTGTCACACTGTCCCTGTCACACTGCCCGCTGTCACACTGCCCGCTGTCACACTGTCCCTGTCACACTGCCCCCTGTCACACTGCCACACTGTCCCTGCCACACTGTCCCTGCCACACTGTCCCTGCCTCACTGTCGCTGTCTCACTGTCACTGTCACACTGTCCGCTGTCATACTGTCGCTGTCACACTGTCGCTGTCACACTGTCGCTGTCACACTGCCCACTGTCACACTGTCCCTGTCACACTGTCCCTGTCACAATGTCGCTGTCACACTGTCGCTGTCACACTGTCGCTGTCACACTGTCCCTGTCACACTGTCGCTGTCACACTGCCCACTGTCACACTGTCCCTGTCACACTGTCCCTGTCACAATGTCGCTGTCACACTGTCGCTGTCACACTGTCCCTGTCACACTGCCCACTGTCACACTGTCCCTGTCACAATGTCGCTGTCACACTGCCCGCTGTCACACTGTCGCTGTCACACTGTCCCTGTCACACTGTTGCTGTCACACTGCCCGCTGTCACACTGTCCCTGTCACAATGTCGCTGTCTCACTGTCGCTGTCACACTGTCCCTGTCACACTGCCCGCTTTCACACTGCCCGCTTTCACACTGCCCACTGTCACACTGTCCCCTGTCACACTGCCCACTGTCACACTGTCCCTGTCACACTGTCGCTGTCACACTGTCCCTGTCACACTGTCCCTGTCACACTGCCCACTGTCACACTGTCCCTGTCACACTGCCCACTTTCACACTGCCCGCTTTCACACTGCCCACTGTCACACTGCCCACTGTCACACTGCCCACTGTCACACTGTCCCTGTCACAATGTCGCTGTCATACTGTCGCTGTCACACTGTCGCTGTCACACTGTCCCTGTCACACTGTCCACTTTCACACTGCCCGCTTTCACACTGCCCACTGTCACACTGCCCACTGTCACACTGCCCACTGTCACACTGTCCCTGTCACAATGTCGCTGTCATACTGTCGCTGTCACACTGTCCCTGTCACACTGCCCACTGTCACACTGTCCCTGTCACAATGTCGCTGTCACACTGCCCGCTGTCACACTGTCGCTGTCACACTGTCCCTGTCACACTGTTGCTGTCACACTGCCCGCTGTCACACTGTCCCTGTCACAATGTCGCTGTCTCACTGTCGCTGTCACACTGTCCCTGTCACACTGTCCCTGTCACACTGCCCACTGTCACACTGTCGCTGTCACACTGTCCCTGTCACACTGTCGCTGTCACACTGTCCCTGTCACAATGTCGCTGTCTCACTGTCGCTGTCACACTGTCCCTGTCACACTGTCCCTGTCACACTGCCCACTGTCACACTGTCGCTGTCACACTGCCCACTGTCACACTGTCCCTGTCACACTGCCCACTGTCACACTGTCCCTGTCACAATGTCGCTGTCTCACTGTCGCTGTCACACTGTCCCTGTCACACTGTCCCTGTCACACTGCCCACTGTCACACTGTCGCTGTCACACTGTCCCTGTCACAATGTCGCTGTCTCACTGTCGCTGTCACACTGTCCCTGTCACACTGTCCCTGTCACACTGCCCACTGTCACACTGTCCCTGTCACACTGTCCCTGTCACACTGCCCGCTGTCACACTGTCCCTGTCACACTGCCCGCTTTCACACTGCCCGCTTTCACACTGCCCGCTGTCACACTCTCGCTGTCACACTGTCGCTGTCACACTGTCGCTGTCACACTGTCGCTGTCACACTGTCCCTGTCACACTGCCCGCTTTCACACTGCCCACTGTCACACTGTCCCTGTCACACTGCCCACTGTCACACTGTCCCTGTCACACTGCCCGCTTTCACACTGCCCACTGTCACACTGTCCCTGTCACACTGCCCACTGTCACACTGTCCCTGTCACACTGCCCGCTGTCACACTGTCCCTGTCACACTGCCCACTGTCACACTGTCCCTGTCACACTGTCCCTGTCACACTGTCCCTGTCACACTGCCCACTGTCACACTGTCCCTGTCACACTGCCCACTGTCACACTGTCCCTGTCACACTGCCCGCTGTCACACTGTCCCTGTCACACTGCCCGCTGTCACACTGCCCGCTGTCACACTGTCGCTGTCACACTGCCCGCTGTCACACTGTCGCTGTCACACTGCCCGCTGTCACACTGTCCCTGTCACACTGCCCACTGTCACACTGTCCCTGTCACACTGTCGCTGTCACACTGCCCGCTGTCACACTGTCCCTGTCACACTGCCCACTGTCACACTGTCCCTGTCACACTGTCGCTGTCACACTGCCCGCTGTCACACTGTCCCTGTCACACTGTCCCTGTCACACTGTCGCTGTCACACTGTCCCTGTCACACTGTCGCTGTCACACTGTCCCTGTCACACTGTCCCTGTCACACTGCCCACTGTCACACTGTCCCTGTCACACTGTCGCTGTCACACTGCCCGCTGTCACACTGCCCACTGTCACACTGTCCCTGTCACACTGTCGCTGTCACACTGCCCGCTGTCACACTGTCCCTGTCACACTGTCCCTGTCACACTGTCCCTGTCACACTGTCCCTGTCACACTGTCCCTGTCACACTGTCCCTGTCACACTGTCGCTGTCACACTGTCGCTGTCACACTGTCCCTGTCACACTGTCCCTGTCACACTGTCGCTGTCACACTGTCCCTGTCACACTGCCCACTGTCACACTGTCCCTGTCACACTGCCCGCTGTCACACTGCCCGCTGTCACACTGTCCCTGTCACACTGCCCCCTGTCACACTGCCACACTGTCCCTGCCACACTGTCCCTGCCACACTGTCCCTGCCTCACTGTCGCTGTCTCACTGTCACTGTCACACTGTCCGCTGTCATACTGTCGCTGTCACACTGTCGCTGTCACACTGTCGCTGTCACACTGCCCACTGTCACACTGTCCCTGTCACACTGTCCCTGTCACAATGTCGCTGTCACACTGTCGCTGTCACACTGTCGCTGTCACACTGTCGCTGTCACACTGTCGCTGTCACACTGTCCCTGTCACACTGTCGCTGTCACACTGCCCACTGTCACACTGTCCCTGTCACACTGTCCCTGTCACAATGTCGCTGTCACACTGTCGCTGTCACACTGTCCCTGTCACACTGCCCACTGTCACACTGTCCCTGTCACACTGCCCGCTGTCACACTGTCCCTGTCACACTGCCCGCTTTCACACTGCCCGCTTTCACACTGCCCACTGTCACACTGTCCCCTGTCACACTGCCCACTGTCACACTGTCCCTGTCACACTGTCGCTGTCACACTGTCCCTGTCACACTGCCCACTGTCACACTGTCCCTGTCACACTGCCCACTTTCACACTGCCCGCTTTCACACTGCCCACTGTCACACTGCCCACTGTCACACTGTCCCTGTCACAATGTCGCTGTCACACTGTCCACTTTCACACTGTCCCTGTCACACTGCCCACTGTCACACTGCCCACTGTCACACTGTCCCTGTCACACTGCCCACTGTCACACTGTCCCTGTCACACTGCCCACTGTCACACTGTCCCTGTCATACTGTCGCTGTCACACTGTCCCTGTCACACTGTCCCTGTCACACTGTCCACTTTCACACTGCCCACTGTCACACTGCCCACTGTCACACTGTCCCTGTCACAATGTCGCTGTCATACTGTCGCTGTCACACTGTCCCTGTCACACTGCCCACTGTCACACTGTCCCTGTCACAATGTCGCTGTCACACTGCCCGCTGTCACACTGTCGCTGTCACACTGTCCCTGTCACACTGCCCACTGTCACACTGTCCCTGTCACACTGTTGCTGTCACACTGCCCGCTGTCACACTGTCGCTGTCACACTGTCCCTGTCACAATGTCGCTGTCTCACTGTCGCTGTCACACTGCCCACTGTCACACTGTCCCTGTCACACTGTCCCTGTCACACTGCCCGCTGTCACACTGTCCCTGTCACACTGCCCGCTTTCACACTGCCCGCTTTCACACTGCCCGCTGTCACACTCTCGCTGTCACACTGTCGCTGTCACACTCTCGCTGTCACACTGTCGCTGTCACACTGTCGCTGTCACACTCTCGCTGTCACACTGTCGCTGTCACACTGTCGCTGTCACACTGTCCCTGTCACACTGTCCCTGTCACACTGCCCGCTTTCACACTGCCCACTGTCACACTGTCCCTGTCACACTGCCCGCTGTCACACTGTCCCTGTCACACTGCCCACTGTCACACTGTCCCTGTCACACTGTCCCTGTCACACTGCCCACTGTCACACTGTCCCTGTCACACTGTCCCTGTCACACTGTCGCTGTCACACTGTCCCTGTCACACTGTCCCTGTCACACTGTCGCTGTCACACTGTCCCTGTCACACTGCCCACTGTCACACTGTCCCTGTCACACTGCCCGCTGTCACACTGCCCGCTGTCACACTGTCCCTGTCACACTGCCCCCTGTCACACTGCCACACTGTCCCTGCCACACTGTCCCTGCCACACTGTCCCTGCCTCACTGTCGCTGTCTCACTGTCACTGTCACACTGTCCGCTGTCATACTGTCGCTGTCACACTGTCGCTGTCACACTGTCGCTGTCACACTGCCCACTGTCACACTGTCCCTGTCACACTGTCCCTGTCACAATGTCGCTGTCACACTGTCGCTGTCACACTGTCGCTGTCACACTGTCCCTGTCACACTGTCGCTGTCACACTGCCCACTGTCACACTGTCCCTGTCACACTGTCCCTGTCACAATGTCGCTGTCACACTGTCGCTGTCACACTGGTCGCTGTCACACTGCCCACTGTCACACTGTCCCTGTCACACTGTCCCTGTCACACTGTCGCTGTCACACTGTCCCTGTCACACTGCCCGCTTTCACACTGCCCGCTTTCACACTGCCCACTGTCACACTGTCCCCTGTCACACTGCCCACTGTCACACTGTCCCTGTCACACTGTCGCTGTCACACTGTCCCTGTCACACTGCCCACTGTCACACTGTCCCTGTCACACTGCCCGCTGTCACACTGCCCGCTGTCACACTGTCCCTGTCACACTGCCCCCTGTCACACTGCCACACTGTCCCTGCCACACTGTCCCTGCCACACTGTCCCTGCCTCACTGTCGCTGTCTCACTGTCACTGTCACACTGTCCGCTGTCATACTGTCGCTGTCACACTGTCCCTGTCACACTGTCGCTGTCACACTGCCCACTGTCACACTGTCCCTGTCACACTGTCCCTGTCACACTGTCCCTGTCACAATGTCGCTGTCACACTGTCGCTGTCACACTGGTCGCTGTCACACTGCCCGCTTTCACACTGCCCGCTGTCACACTGCCCGCTGTCACACTCTCGCTGTCACAATGTCGCTGTCACACTGTCGCTGTCACACTGTCGCTGTCACAATGTCCCTGTCACACTGCCCGCTTTCACACTGCCCCCTGTCACACTGTCCCTGTCACACTGTCCCTGTCACACTGCCCACTGTCACACTGTCGCTGTCACACTGTCGCTGTCACACTGCCCACTGTCACACTGTCCCTGTCACACTGCCCGCTGTCACACTGTCCCTGTCACACTGCCCGCTGTCACACTGTCGCTGTCACACTGTCGCTGTCACACTGTCCCTGTCACACTGCCCACTGTCACACTGTCCCTGTCACACTGCCCGCTGTCACACTGTCGCTGTCACACTGTCGCTGTCACACTGCCCACTGTCACACTGTCCCTGTCACACTGTCCCTGTCACACTGTCCCTGTCACACTGTCCCTGTCACACTGTCCCTGTCACACTGTCCCTGTCACACTGTCGCTGTCACACTGTCCCTGTCACACTGTCCCTGTCACAATGTCGCTGTCACACTGCCCGCTGTCACACTGTCGCTGTCGGACTGTTGCTGTCACACTGTCACTGTCACACTGTCGCTGTCACACTGTCCCTGACACACTGTCCCTGTCACAATGTCCCTGTCACACTGCCCGCTGTCACACTCTCGCTGTCACACTGTCGCTGTCACACTGTCGCTGTCGGACTGTTGCTGTCACACTGTCACTGTCACACTGTCCCTGCCACACTGTCCCTGCCACACTGTCCCTGCCACACTGTCCCTGCCTCACTGTCGCTGTCTCACTGTCACTGTCACACTGTCCCTGACACACTGTCGCTGTCACACTCTCGCTGTCACACTGTCGCTGTCACACTGTCGCTGTCAGACTGTTGCTGTCACACTGTCACTGTCACACTGTCCCTGCCACACTGTCCCTGCCACACTGTCCCTGCCTCACTGTCGCTGTCTCACTGTCACTGTCACACTGTCCCTGACACACTGTCGCTGTCACACTGTCGCTGTCACACTGTCCCTGTCACACGGTCGCTGTCACACTGTCGCTGTCACACTATCCCTGTCACACTGTCCCTGACACACTGTCGCTGTCACACTGTCGCTGTCACACTGTCACACTATCCCTGTCACACTGTCCCTGTCACACTGTCCCTGACACACTGTCGCTGTCACACTGTCGCTGTCACACTGTCCCTGTCACACGGTCGCTGTCACACTGTCGCTGTCACACTGTCGCTGTCACACTGTCCCTGTCACACTGTCCCTGACACACTGTCGCTGTCACACTGTCCCTGTCACAATGTCGCTGTCACACAGTCCCTGTCACACTGTCCCTGTCACACGGTCGCTGTCACACTGTCGCTGTCACACTGTCCCTGACACACTGTCGCTGTCACACTGTCGCTGTCACACTGTTGCTGTCACACTGTCACACTGTCACACTGTCCCTGTCACCCTGTCCCTGACACACTGTCGCTGTCACACTGTCACTGTCACACTGTCCCTGTCACACGGTCGCTGTCACACTGTCGCTGTCACACTGTCCCTGACACACTGTCGCTGTCACACTGTCGCTGTCACACTGTCGCTGTCACACTGTCATTGTCACACTGTCGCTGTCTCACTGTCCACTGTCACACTGTCCACTGTCACACTGTCCCTGTCACACTGTCCACTGTCACACTGTCCCTGTCACACTGTCCCTGTCACACGGTCGCTGTCACACTGTCGCTGTCACACTGTCCCTGTCACACGGTCGCTGTCACACTGTCGCTGTCACACTGTCGCTGTCACACTGTCCCTGTCACACTGTTCCTGCCACACTGTCGCTGTCTCACTGTCGCTGTCACACTGTCACACTGTCCCTGTCACACTGTCCCTGACACACTGTCGCTGTCACACTGTCGCTGACACAGTGTCGCTGACACACTGTCGCTGACACACTGTCGCTGTCACACTGTCGCTGTCACACTGTCGCACTGTCGCTGTCGCACTGTCGCTGACACACTGTCGCTGTCGCACTGTCGCTGTCGCACTGTAGCTGACACACTGTCGTTGTCACACTGTCCCTGACACACTGTCGCTGTCACACTGTCGCACTGTCGCTGTCGCACTGTCGCTGACACACTGTCGCACTGTCGCTGTCACACTGTCGCACTGTCGCTGTCACACTGTCGCACTGTCGCTGTCGCACTGTCGCTGACACAGTGTCGCTGACACACTGTCCCTGACACACTGTCGCTGTCACACTGTCGCTGTCACACTGTCGCACTGTCGCTGTCGCACTGTCGCTGACACACTGTCGCTGTCACACTGTCCCTGACACACTGTCGCTGTCACACTGTCGCACTGTCGCTGTCGCACTGTAGCTGACACACTGTCGTTGTCACACTGTCCCTGACACACTGTCGCTGTCACACTGTCGCTGTCACACTGTCCCTGTCACACGGTCGCTGTCACACTGTTGCTGTCACACTGTCGCTGTCACACTGTCCCTGTCACACTGTTCCTGCCACACTGTCGCTGTCTCACTGTCGCTGTCACACTGTCACACTGTCGCTGTCACACTGTCGCACTGTCGCTGTCGCACTGTCGCTGACACACTGTCGCTGACACACTGTCGCTGTCACACTGTCCCTGACACACTGTCGCTGTCACACTGTCGCACTGTCGCTGTCGCACTGTCGCTGACACACTGTCGCTGACACACTGTCGCTGTCACACTGTCCCTGACACACTGTCGCTGACACACTGTCGCTGACACACTGTCGCTGTCCCACTGTCGCTGTCACACTGTCCCTGTCCCACGGTCGCTGTCACACTGTCGCTGTCACACTGTCGCTGTCACACTGTCCCTGTCACACGGTCGCTGTCACACTGTCGCTGTCACACTGTCGCTGTCACACTGTCCCTGTCACACTGTTCCTGCCACACTGTCGCTGTCTCACTGTCGCTGTCACACTGTCACACTGTCCCTGTCACACTGTCCCTGACACACTGTCGCTGTCACACTGTCGCACTGTCGCTGTCGCACTGTCGCTGACACAGTGTCGCTGACACACTGTCGCTGACACACTGTCGCTGTCACACTGTCCCTGACACACTGTCGCTGTCACACTGTCGCTGACACACTGTCGCTGTCACACTGTCGCACTGTCGCTGTCGCACTGTCGCTGACACAGTGTCGCTGACACACTGTCGCTGACACACTGTCGCTGTCACACTGTCCCTGTCACACGGTCGCTGTCACACTGTTGCTGTCACACTGTCGCTGTCACACTGTCCCTGTCACACTGTTCCTGCCACACTGTCGCTGTCTCACTGTCGCTGTCACACTGTCACACTGTCGCTGTCACACTGTCGCACTGTCGCTGTCGCACTGTCGCTGACACACTGTCGCTGACACACTGTCGCTGTCACACTGTCCCTGACACACTGTCGCTGTCACACTGTCGCACTGTCGCTGTCGCACTGTCGCTGACACACTGTCGCTGACACACTGTCCCTGTCACAATGTCGCTGTCACACTGTCCCTGACACACTGTCCCTGTCACAATGTCGCTGTCACACTGCCCGCTGTCACACTGTCGCTGTCGGACTGTTGCTGTCACACTGTCACTGTCACACTGTCGCTGTCACACTGTCCCTGACACACTGTCCCTGTCACAATGTCCCTGTCACACTGCCCGCTGTCACACTCTCGCTGTCACACTGTCGCTGTCACACTGTCGCTGTCGGACTGTTGCTGTCACACTGTCACTGTCACACTGTCCCTGCCACACTGTCCCTGCCACACTGTCCCTGCCACACTGTCCCTGCCTCACTGTCGCTGTCTCACTGTCACTGTCACACTGTCCCTGACACACTGTCGCTGTCACACTCTCGCTGTCACACTGTCGCTGTCACACTGTCGCTGTCAGACTGTTGCTGTCACACTGTCACTGTCACACTGTCCCTGCCACACTGTCCCTGCCACACTGTCCCTGCCACACTGTCCCTGCCTCACTGTCGCTGTCTCACTGTCACTGTCACACTGTCCCTGACACACTGTCGCTGTCACACTGTCGCTGTCACACTGTCCCTGTCACACGGTCGCTGTCACACTGTCGCTGTCACACTGTCGCTGTCACACTGTCACACTATCCCTGTCACACTGTCCCTGTCACACTGTCCCTGACACACTGTCGCTGTCACACTGTCGCTGTCACACTGTCCCTGTCACACTGTCCCTGACACACTGTCGCTGTCACACTGTCACTGTCACACTGTCCCTGTCACACTGTCCCTGTCACACTGTCCCTGACACACTGTCACTGTCACACTGTCACTGTCACACTGTCCCTGTCACACTGTCCCTGTCACACGGTCGCTGTCACACTGTCGCTGTCACACTGTCCCTGACACACTGTCGCTGTCACACTGTCGCTGTCACACTGTTGCTGTCACACTGTCACACTGTCACACTGTCCCTGTCACCCTGTCCCTGACACACTGTCGCTGTCACACTGTCACTGTCACACTGTCCCTGTCACACGGTCGCTGTCACACTGTCGCTGTCACACTGTCCCTGACACACTGTCGCTGTCACACTGTCGCTGTCACACTGTCGCTGTCACACTGTCATTGTCACACTGTCGCTGTCTCACTGTCCACTGTCACACTGTCCACTGTCACACTGTCCCTGTCACACTGTCCACTGTCACACTGTCCCTGTCACACTGTCCCTGTCACACGGTCGCTGTCACACTGTCGCTGTCACACTGTCCCTGTCACACGGTCGCTGTCACACTGTCGCTGTCACACTGTCGCTGTCACACTGTCCCTGTCACACTGTTCCTGCCACACTGTCGCTGTCTCACTGTCGCTGTCACACTGTCACACTGTCCCTGTCACACTGTCCCTGACACACTGTCGCTGTCACACTGTCGCTGACACAGTGTCGCTGACACACTGTCGCTGACACACTGTCGCTGTCACACTGTCGCTGTCACACTGTCGCACTGTCGCTGTCGCACTGTCGCTGACACGCTGTCGCTGTCGCACTGTCGCTGTCGCACTGTAGCTGACACACTGTCGTTGTCACACTGTCCCTGACACACTGTCGCTGTCACACTGTCGCACTGTCGCTGTCGCACTGTCGCTGACACACTGTCGCACTGTCGCTGTCACACTGTCGCACTGTCGCTGTCACACTGTCGCACTGTCGCTGTCGCACTGTCGCTGACACAGTGTCGCTGACACACTGTCCCTGACACACTGTCGCTGTCACACTGTCGCTGTCACACTGTCGCACTGTCGCTGTCGCACTGTCGCTGACACACTGTCGCTGTCACACTGTCCCTGACACACTGTCGCTGTCACACTGTCGCACTGTCGCTGTCGCACTGTAGCTGACACACTGTCGTTGTCACACTGTCCCTGACACACTGTCGCTGTCACACTGTCGCTGTCACACTGTCCCTGTCACACGGTCGCTGTCACACTGTTGCTGTCACACTGTCGCTGTCACACTGTCCCTGTCACACTGTTCCTGCCACACTGTCGCTGTCTCACTGTCGCTGTCACACTGTCACACTGTCGCTGTCACACTGTCGCACTGTCGCTGTCGCACTGTCGCTGACACACTGTCGCTGACACACTGTCGCTGTCACACTGTCCCTGACACACTGTCGCTGTCACACTGTCGCACTGTCGCTGTCGCACTGTCGCTGACACACTGTCGCTGACACACTGTCGCTGTCACACTGTCCCTGACACACTGTCGCTGACACACTGTCGCTGACACACTGTCGCTGTCCCACTGTCGCTGTCACACTGTCCCTGTCCCACGGTCGCTGTCACACTGTCGCTGTCACACTGTCGCTGTCACACTGTCCCTGTCACACGGTCGCTGTCACACTGTCGCTGTCACACTGTCGCTGTCACACTGTCCCTGTCACACTGTTCCTGCCACACTGTCGCTGTCTCACTGTCGCTGTCACACTGTCACACTGTCCCTGTCACACTGTCCCTGACACACTGTCGCTGTCACACTGTCGCACTGTCGCTGTCGCACTGTCGCTGACACAGTGTCGCTGACACACTGTCGCTGACACACTGTCGCTGTCACACTGTCCCTGACACACTGTCGCTGTCACACTGTCGCTGTCACACTGTCGCTGACACACTGTCGCTGTCACACTGTCGCACTGTCGCTGTCACACTGTAGCTGACACACTGTCGCTGTCACACTGTCGCACTGTCGCTGTCGCACTGTAGCTGACACACTGTCGTTGTCACACTGTCCCTGACACACTGTCGCTGTCACACTGTCGCACTGTCGCTGTCGCACTGTCGCTGACACACTGTCGCTGACACACTGTCGCTGTCACACTGTCCCTGACACACTGTCGCTGTCACACTGTCGCACTGTCGCTGTCGCACTGTCGCTGACACACTGTCGCTGACACACTGTCGCTGTCACACTGTCCCTGTCAAACGGTCGCTGTCACACTGTCCCTGTCACACTGTCCCTGTCACACTGTCCCTGTCACAATGTCGCTGTCACACTGCCCACTGTCACACTGCCCCCTGTCACACTGTCCCTGTCACACTGCCCACTGTCACACTGCCCGCTGTCACACTGCCCGCTGTCACACTGCCCACTGTCACAATGTCGCTGTCACAATGTCGCTGTCACACTGCCCGCTGTCACAATGTCGCTGTCACAATGTCGCTGTCACACTCTCGCTGTCACACTGTCGCTGTCGGACTGTCCGCTGTCACACTGTCACTTTCACACTATCCCTGCCACACTGTCCCTGCCTCACTGTCGCTGTCTCACTGTCACTGTCACACTGTCGCTGTCACATTGTCGCTGTCACACTGTCGCTGTCACACTGTCCCTGACACACTGTCGCTGTCACACTATCCCTGTCACACTGTCCCTGTCACACTGTCCCTGACACACTGTCGCTGTCACACTGTCGCTGTCACACTGTCCCTGTCACACGGTCGCTGTCACACTGTCGCTGTCACACTGTCGCTGTCACACTGTCGCTGTCACACTGTCACACTGTCCCTGTCACACTGTCCCTGACACACTGTCATTGTCACACTGTCACACTGTCACACTGTCCCTGTCACACTGTCCCTGTCACACTGTCCCTGTCACACGGTCGCTGTCACACTGTCGCTGTCACACTGTCCCTGACACACTGTCGCTGTCACACTGTCGCTGTCACACTGTCGCTGTCACACTGTCATTGTCACACTGTCCACTGTCACACTGTCCCTGTCACACTGTCCACTGTCACACTGTCCCTGTCACACTGTCCCTGTCACACGGTCGCTGTCACACTGTCGCTGTCACACTGTCCCTGTCACACTGTCGCTGTCACACTGTCGCTGTCACACTGTTGCTGTCACACTGTCCCTGTCACACTGTTCCTGCCACACTGTCGCTGTCTCACTGTCGCTGTCACACTGTCACACTGTCCCTGTCACACTGTCCCTGACACACTGTCGCTGTCACACTGTCGCTGTCACACTGTCGCACTGTCGCTGTCGCACTGTCGCTGACACACTGTCGCTGACACACTGTCCCTGACACACTGTCGCTGACACACTGTCGCTGACACACTGTCCCTGACACACTGTCGCTGACACACTGTCGCTGTCACACTGTCGCTGTCGCACTGTCGCACTGTCGCTGACACACTGTAGCTGACACACTGTCGCTGTCACACTGTCCCTGACACACTGTCGCTGTCACACTGTCGCACTGTCGCTGTCGCACTGTCGCTGACACACTGTCGCTGACACACTGTCGCTGTCACACTGTCGCTGTCACGCTGTCCCTGTCACACTGTCCCTGTCACACGGTCGCTGTCACACTGTCCCTGTCACACTGTCCCTGACACACTGTCGCTGTCACACTGTCGCTGTCACACTGTCGCTGTCGCACTGTCGCACTGTCGCTGACACACTGTCGCTGACACACTGTCGTTGTCACACTGTCCCTGACACACTGTCGCTGTCACACTGTCGCACTGTCGCTGTCGCACTGTCGCTGACACACTGTCGCTGACACACTGTCGCTGTCACACTGTCGCTGTCACACTGTCCCTGACACACTGTCGCTGTCACACTGTTGCACTGTTGCTGTCACACTGTCGCTGTCACACTGTCCCTGTCACACTGTCCCTGTCACACTGTCCCTGACACACTGTCACTGTCACACTGCCCGCTGTCACACTGTCCGCTGTCACAATGTCCACTGTCACACTGTTGCTGTCACACTGCCCGCTGTCACACTGTGGGCTGTCACACTGTTGCTGTCACACTGTCCGCTGTCACACTGTCATTGTCACACTGTCGCTGTCACACTCTCCGCTGTCACACTGTTCCTGCCACACTGTCGCTGTCTCACTGTCGCTGTCACACTGTCACACTGTCCCTGTCACACTGTCACACTGTCACACTGTCCCTGTCACACTGTCCCTGACACACTGTCGCTGTCACACTGTCCCTGTCACACTGTCGCACTGTCGATGTCGCACTGTCGCTGTCGCTGACACACTGTCACTGACACACTGTCGCTGACACACTGTCCTTGTCACACTGTCGCTGTCTCACTGTCGCTGTCACACTGCCCGCTGTCACACTATCCCTGTCACGCTGTCCCTGACACACTGTCGCTGTCACACTGTCGCTGTCACACTGTCGCACTGTCGCTGTCGCACTGTCGCTGTCACACTGTCGCTGTCACACTGTCCCTGTCACACTGTCCCTGACACACTGTTGCTGTCACACTGTCGCTGACACACTGCCCGCTGTCACACGGTCGCTGACACACTGTCTGCTGTCACACTGTCTGCTGTCACACTGTCTGCTGTCACACTGTCGTTGTCACACTGTCGCTGTCTCACTGTCCCTGACACACTGTCGCTGTCACACTGTTGCTGTCACACTGTCCACTGTCACACTGTCCACTGTCACACTGTCCACTGTCACACTGTCCACTGTCACACTGTCCCTGACACACTGTCGCTGTCACACTGTCGCTGTCACACTGTCCCTGACACACTGTCCACTGTCACACTGTCCACTGTCACACTGTCCCTGACACACTGTCGCTGTCACACTGTCGCTGTCACACTGTCGCTGTCACACTGTCGCTGTCACACTGTCCCTGACACAATGTCCCTGACACACTGTCGCTGTCACACTGCCCCTGACACACTGTCGCTGTCACACTGTCCGCTGTCGCACTGTCGCAGTCACACTGTCCCTGTCACACTGTCCCTGACACACTGTCACTGTCACACTGTCGCTGACACACTGCCCGCTGTCACACTGTCGCTGTCACACTGCCCGCTGTCACACTGTTGCTGTCACACTGTTGCTGTCACACTGTCGGCTGTCACACTGTCGCTGTCACACTGTCCCTGTCACACTGTCCCTGACACACTGTTGCTGTCACACTGTCGCTGACACACTGCCCGCTGTCACACGGTCGCTGACACACTGTCTGCTGTCACACTGTCTGCTGTCACACTGTCTGCTGTCACACTGTCGTTGTCACACTGTCGCTGTCTCACTGTCCCTGACACACTGTCGCTGTCACACTGTTGCTGTCACACTGTCCACTGTCACACTGTCCACTGTCACACTGTCCACTGTCACACTGTCCACTGTCACACTGTCCCTGACACACTGTCGCTGTCACACTGTCGCTGTCACACTGTCGCTGTCACACTGTCCCTGACACACTGTCCACTGTCACACTGTCCACTGTCACACTGTCCCTGACACACTGTCGCTGTCACACTGTCGCTGTCACACTGTCGCTGTCACACTGTCGCTGTCACACTGTCCCTGACACAATGTCCCTGACACACTGTCGCTGTCACACTGCCCCTGACACACTGTCGCTGTCACACTGTCCGCTGTCGCACTGTCGCAGTCACACTGTCCCTGTCACACTGTCCCTGACACACTGTCACTGTCACACTGTCGCTGACACACTGCCCGCTGTCACACTGTCGCTGTCACACTGCCCGCTGTCACACTGTTGCTGTCACACTGTTGCTGTCACACTGTCGGCTGTCACACTGTTACTGTCACACTGTCGCTGTCACACTGTCGTTGTCACACTGTCGCTGTCTCACTGTCCACTGTCACACTGTCCACTGTCACACTGTCCCTGACACACTGTCGCTGTCTCACTGTCCACTGTCACACTGTCCACTGTCACACTGTCCCTGACACACTGTCGCTGTCACACTGTCGCTGTCACACTGTCCGCTGTCGCACTGTTGGCTGTCACACTGTTGCTGTCACGCTGTCCCTGACACACTGTCGCTGTCACACTGCCCGCTGTCACACTGTCCACTGTCACACTGTCGCTGTCACACTGTCCACTGTCACACTGTCGCTGTCACACTGCCCGCTGTCACACTGTCCACTGTCACACTGTCGCCGTCACACTGCCCGCTGTCACACAGTCCGCTGTCACACTGAGAGAACGTGCAGACAAAGCGTACCGCTCATAGAGTACATAGGGGAGAAGGAAAGGAGAGGGTGCAGAATGTAGTGTTACAGTCATAGCTAGGGTGTAGAGAAAGATCAGATTAATATAAGGCAGGTCCATTCAAAAGTCTGACAGCAGCAGGGAAGAAGCTGTTCTTGAGTCGGTTGGTACGTGACCTCAGACTTTTGTATCTTTTTCCCGAAGGAAGAAGGTGGAAGAGAGAATGTCCGGGGTGTGTGGGGTCCTTGATTATGCTGGCTGCTTTTCCGAGGCAGCGGGAAGTGTAGACAGAGTCAATGGATGGGAGGCTGGTTTGCGTGATGGATTGGGCTACATTCACGACCTTTTGTAGTTCTTTGCGGTCTTGGGCAGAGCAGGAGCCAGACCAAGCTGTGATACAACCAGAAAGAATGCTTTCTATGGTGCATCTGTAAAAGTTGGTGAGAGTCGTAGCGGACATACCAAATTTCCTTAGCCTTCTGAGAAGGGAGACATAATCCAATGTTATGATGGGTCCACATTCTCTGTTGCCGTTTGTCATTTCCCTTTGCCGTTTCACGGGAAGTGCCTGCGTTTTGAATAACAGATCTGCTGCATTGTTGAAACGCCTGACTTGTGAGACTTCTTACGGTACTTACCCCAGTCCAACGCCGGCATCTCCACATCATGGCTACCATCGACACCTCAAACTGCCGGCTCCAAGTGGAGAGGATCTCCAAGAAGATCGCGCACATCGACACAGACATCAAGTTTCTACAAAGATGCAAGAAAGCAGACTCTTGTAAATTGAGTTTGTGTCTATATATGCCCCGTGTGTGAAACACAACTCCTCACTCACCTGATGAAGGAGCGGGACTCCGAAAGCTTGTGCTGCCAAATAAACCTGTTGGACTTTAACCTGGTGTTGTGAGACTTCTTACATTGTTGGAAACCCCAGGGACTTGCATCTCTTTTTCGTTGAAGGGCGGCACGGTAGCACAGTGGTTAGCACTGCTGCTTCACAGCTCCAGGGTCCCAGGTTCGATTCCCGGCTCGGGTCACTGTCTGTGTGGAGTTTGCACATTCTCCTCGTGTCTGCGTGGGTTTCCTCCGGGTGCTCCGGTTTCCTCCCACAGTCCAAGGATGTGCGGGTTAGGTTGATTGGCCAGGTTAAAAAAATTGCCCCTTAGAGTCCTGAGATGTGTAGGTTAGAGGGGTTAGCGGGTAAATATGTGGGGGTAGGGCCGGGGTGGGATTGTGGTCGGTGCAGACTCGATGGGCCGAATGGCCTCCTTCTGCACTGTAGGGTTTCTATGATTTCTATGATGAAGTGGGCTCCCAGTTGATATGAGTAGCTCAGACAACAAGCAACGGGTAAAAAGCCATCCTCACTGCAAGTAGCCTCACAGGAGGGAAGATTTGCATTTCGATAGCACCTTTTAAGGCCTCACAAGGTCCCAAAGTGCTTTACAACCTGTGAGCTTTGTGAAGTTTAGGTTGGAAACACTTTGGAATTCTAGCATCTGGCAGCTGGAGGCTGGGATGTTTCTGGGATGTCAATTGAAGGATAAATATTGGTCATGGTGCCAGGGGGAACTCCCCCGCGGTTCTTCACAGTCGTACCTTGGGAGCTTTCATATCCACCTGATCAACCAATCGAGGCCTTGGCTTCATGCTTCCTCTGAAAGGCAGTAATTCTAACACTGCAGCACTCCCTCAGCGCTGCACTCGGAGCCTTTCAGCTTGCAGGTTTTCATTCATTCATTCATTGGGAGTCGCTGGCTGGGCCAGCATCTATTTCCCATCCCTAATTGCCCCTTGAGAAGGTGGTGGTGAGCCGCCATCTTGAACCACAGCAGTCCATGTGGTGTAGGTACACCCACAGTGCTGTTAGGGAGGGAGTTCCAGGATTGTTATTGGACATCAGTCAGTCCATGTGGTGTAGGCACACCCACAGTGCTGTTAGGGAGGGAGTTCCAGGATTGTTATTGGACATCAGTCAGTCCATGTGGTGTAGGCACACCCACAGTGCTGTTAGGGAGGGAGTTCCAGGATTGTTATTGGACATCAGTCAGTCCATGTGGTGTAGGTACACCCACAGTGCTGTTAGGGAGGGAGTTCCAGGATTGTTATTGGACATCAGTCAGTCCACGTGGTGTAGGTACACCCACAGTGCTGTTAGGGAGGGAGTTCCAGGATTGTTATTGGACATCAGTCAGTACATGTGGTGTAGGTACACCCACCGTGCTGTTAGGGAGGGAGTTCCAGGATTGTTATTGGACATCAGTCAGTACATGTGGTGTAGGTACACCCACAGTGCTGTTAGGGAGGGAGTTTCAGGATTGTTATTGGACATCAGTCAGTCCATGTGGTGTAGGTACACCCACAGTGCTGTTCGGGAGAGAGTTCCAGGATTGTTATTGGACATCAGTCAGTCCACGTGGTGTAGGTACACCCACAGTGCTGTTAGGGTGGGAGTTCCAGGATTGTTATTGGACATCAGTCAGTCCATGTGGTGTAGGTACACCCAC
Organism: Mustelus asterias; assembly: GCF_964213995.1. Taxonomy (NCBI): domain Eukaryota; kingdom Metazoa; phylum Chordata; class Chondrichthyes; order Carcharhiniformes; family Triakidae; genus Mustelus; species Mustelus asterias. The sequence continues at coordinate 5,859,078 of NC_135834.1, read as the reverse complement.
AGTGCTGTTAGGGAGGGAGTTCCAGGATTGTTATTGGACATCAGTCAGTACATGTGGTGTAGGTACACCCACAGTGCTGTTAGGGAGGGAGTTTCAGGATTGTTATTGGACATCAGTCAGTCCATGTGGTGTAGGTACACCCACAGTGCTGTTCGGGAGAGAGTTCCAGGATTGTTATTGGACATCAGTCAGTCCATGTGGTGTAGGTGCACCCACTGTGCTGTTAGGGAGGGAGTTCCAGGATTGTTATTGGACATCAGTCAGTCCATGTGGTGTAGGTACACCCACAGCGCTGTTAGGGAGGGAGTTCCAGGATTGTTATTGGACATCAGTCAGTCCACGTGGTGTAGGTACACCCACAGTGCTGTTAGGGAGGGAGCTCCAGGATTGTTATTGGACATCAGTCAGTCCATGTGGTGTAGGTACACCCACAGCGCTGTTAGGGAGGGAGTTCCAGGATTGTTATTGGACGTCAGTCAGTCCATGTGGTGTAGGTACACCCACAGTGCTGTTAGGGAGGGAGTTCCAGGATTGTTATTGGATATCGCTCAGTGAAATGCTGCCTTGATGTTACGGGCAGCCACACTCACCTGATCTCCAGTCTCCGGAGTGGGAGTTGAGTCCACAACAAGTCTGGGACGACCAGGAAGGCTGTTGGCTGGGAATGAGCTTTATTTTCTGTG